>NC_061094.1:62379143-62396681 GCF_015104395.2 Macrobrachium nipponense
CAATTCACTGTTCTTAAGTAAGTACTCTTAAAACAAGCTAAAAGCACCCAAGTTAGGTTTAGAAGGACTTTCGTCAGTTTCGTTTGCTGTATAAGGCATATTTTTTTTTTTATATTCTTGAAGAGTCATTAGTCTGTCATTATATTCATTTATTCTACAGGAAAATATACAAATTATAAAAGTATACACAGTCTTGTTAATATATATATATATATATATATATATATATATATATATATATATGTGTGTGTGTGTGTGTGTGTGTGTGTGTGTGCGTGTGTGTGTTTATATATATATATATATAATATAATATATATATATATATATATATATATATATATATACACAATTTTTATTGTTACTAAATTCTTTATATTTTTATATTAAATTCCGATTTGATTTTTTCATGTTTATATATGCATATATGTATGTATGTATGTATGTACGTAGTATGTTGTAAGGAACCTTTCAGTAACCAGACACTCTAAAGGAATTGAAACGTGCTAGCCACGATTTACTAATATTAGTAACTTACCTACAAATGGGAGCCGCCTCCAGCGCCCCCCCCCCCCCCCCTTCAAAATATTGTAATACTATCAGCTACTGATATTCAATAATTCTGGTCTGAATTTCGGTGTAGAGAATTCCTGATAACTCTCGTCATCCTTCGCTTCATGTGATACAAATGTCTGCTTGGTCAAACACTGATTGACAGCTCCAATAAATTTCGTTTTTGGAATTTAATCTTAGAGAAAGTAATGTTTCAATTTATTGGGTGTCATCTGCTTGGGACAAAACCACTGATTAAAAGCTCCAATGAACTTTTTTCCTAGAATTTTATTCTTAGAGAAAAGTATCTAAATTTATTGGCTGCCATCTGCTTGGACAAAAACACTGAATAAGAGTTCCAATAAATGTTTTTTCCTGTCACCTATTTTGGAATTTATTCTCTGGAAAGGATTTTAATTCATTGGTTGTTATTTGTGACAATATGGTCTGCTGGTATAGCAGTTAGTGTCGTGGTATTCCACTCAGATTTCGCGGCTTCGCGTCCCTCCAAGGGAAACAAAAAATCACTGGCTACAGATCTCGGAAATTACCGTTTTTATATTTTTTCCTTTTTCTTCTAATTATCTGTTTTTGAATAATACTTCTTTGCCATGAAAAAATAATTCAATGTAAATTTATTTTGACGCAGCACTTCATCAGAAGCTTTTCACTTTTAACTGAGAATCCTGTAAATAAAAACTCTATTTAAATAGGTGACTGTTACGTCTACTATTCATTAACATATTGACAGAATATTTCACCTCCCTTATTAAATATGCTAAACGCTTGCTCGAAAACAAGGGAAAAGTAAAACTTTGTCCTGATAATCCCTTTAAAAACATATTTTGGCAAAAATCAAGGTCCTTTGATATCAAGCAGGAGAGAAGACCATTTGAAGTCCTTTTTTTTGATCTCTTCGTGTTGTCGTCTTAGAACTGATAAAAACTTAAGGTATAATAATCATTAGGCGAACAAGACTTTATCCGACCTCCAGCTTTCTCAGGACGCGTGCTGAAATCTACGGTCAATAGAGCGTCGTTTCACCAACGAAAATTAAAATGAATGCGCTATATTTTATTAGAAATCATTGTTCTTCTACTGTTTACCATGCACATTATTTATTTTTTTACATTTTCATCGTAATAAATAATCATAGATATCCTATCCTAAAATAATATCCTATCCTAAGATAATAAGAGGCGAATTATCATCCTTCTCAATCAATCATAAAAGGTAGATGTTTGTTCTTTGTTTTAATATTTTATGATAGTTGTCTTAAGTCTAAGTCGCTGAACTGCTGATGATTATTAAAAGATAAAAACATGATGGGTGAATCGAAGGAAAAACAGACGAAAACTCATAGGTAATTGAATAAGCAATGGAATCAGGAGAAGGGAGAGTAGATGAGTAAATGAGAGGAAAACCCAATGAACATTATATAATAAGATGAATTATATGATTTGAAAGGTGGTCTCGCGGGAAATTGAAGTCTCTAATATTGGAATTGGCACTTTGATGTCCGTCCAACCGAATAGCGAAAGATGGGTAAACTTGGTTGATGTGTGGGTGAGGGCAGAGATGTAATTCTGATAATGGATGCAATGAAGATTAAGCAATATCTAATAAAAAAAAAAAACTCGTTGAATATGGTGGGATGATGACGTACGCTCAGTTTAGGTAGTATAGAATCTGCCATTCTTATATTGAGTTGGAAAAGGTGTTATTGAAGCTGTATAGATCTAGTGACATTTGCTAATCGAAGTGACTATGGCTAGGTATACACACCTAGATAATTTTCCTTTTCAATAACTTGCAGAGAACAATAATGAATGTAATATGAGGGGTGTAAATAAAGTGAATAAAACTGAAAATGGTTTGGTTATGTGAATTGTTAGCAAAAGAATGCTATACATGTGTAACAGTTACAAAGCAATGAATATTTTTGGTTTTCGTTACGCACAAGGTCATGGTATCATGTTGTCACTATGATTTATAGTGAATTTTTTACTTTCACAGAAATTACTTCGGAATATTTGCAGACACCAACTAGGCCTTTAAAAAATGAATTTCCTGTTCTCTGTTACTTCTTACGAGTATGAAAATTCTTTTGTAATTTCTTTCATAACATGGAACGTAATTTTCATCTGTTTGTTGACAACCGAGAAATTTAGCAACTAAAGTTGAAAAGCAGTGAACACTAAATACCACGTAAGAAATAAACTGTATCTTGAAACCCTTTGTAAAAATACAAAAAGTTCATTGTTTCCCCTCCACTGATCTCATATTTCTCGACGAAGAGATGACAAATAACTTCAAGTTTCTTATAGGAGGCTCAGTTAAAGAACTGTCAAATTGCAGTTACAGGATCTTTGAAACTATCAGTAACGAAAGCTTTCGATAACTGGATCTTTGAATATCAGTAACGAAAGCTTTCGATAACTGGAATGAATGAGAAAATAATTAAATTAATTATGCATCCCAGGATCATTCAAAACCAACCTACAAAAAAAATGTCCAGTAGCTGATGAGTGGAGAGATATAAACAATTCTTATGTATGCCGCACATGAACTTTAGATATTCCTTTCACTGAACCTCATTGTTCAGATATCAATATTTGCTGACACGACGCCAACATGTTTGCGAGGGGAACGAAAACGCCACAAACATAGATGGCTTTGTGTTGTATATAGTTGTTTCATGTTATTGATGAGCTAGTGAACTCTTTCTCTCTCTCTCTCTCTCTCTCTCTCTCTCTCTCTCTCCTCTCTCTCTCTCTCTTTCTTTTTCAGCACCTTGTGTAGTGACCAGTGCGAGCAAGATGTTCCATGTTTAGTCCATGGGGAGGATATATATATATATATATATATATATATATATATATATATATATATATATATATTTATTTATATTTATTTATGATTTAAATTGTGTGTGTATGTATGTATGTATATATGTGTGTTGTCATATATGGAATATCAATGTAAACTCAAAATTCATCCAGTAAAAGCTATCAAGAGTAATGTATGTAAAATCGACTTGAAATTCTTCCAAACTTCTATATTATATATATATATATATATATATATATATATATATATCTATATATATATATATATATATATATATATATATATATATATATATATATATATATATATGTACATATATATTATACATACATATATATCTATATATATATAATATATATATATATATATATACATATATATATCATATATATATATATATATATATATATTATATATATATATATATATATATGCATATATCCTCCCCATGGACTAAACATGGAACATCTTGCTACGCACTGGTCACTACACCAGGTGCGTGAAAAGAGAGAGAGAGAGAGAGAGAGAGAGAGAGAGAGAGAGAGAGAGAGAGAGAGAGTTCACTAGTTCATCAATAAACATGAAACAACTATATACAACACAAAGCCATCTATGGTTGTGGCGTTTTCGTTCCCCTCGCAAACATGTTGGCGTCGTGTCAGCAAATATTGATATCTGAACAATGAGGTTCAGTGAAAGGAATATCTAAAGTTCATGTGCGGCATATATAAGAATTGTTTATATCTCTCCACTCATCAGCTACTGGACATTTTTTGTAGTTGGTTTTCAATGATCCTGGGATGCATAATTAATTAATTATTTTCTCATTCATTCCAGTTATCGAAAGCTTTCGTTACTGATATTCAAAGATCCAGTTATCGAAAGCTTTCGTTACTGATATTCAAAGAACCAGTTATCGAAAGCTTTCGTTACTGATATTCAAAGATCCTGTAACTGCAATTTGACAGTTCTTTAACTGAGCCTCCTATAAGAAACTTGAAGTTATTTGTCATCTCTTCGTCGAGAAATATGAGATCAGTGGAGGGGAAACAATGAACTATTTGTATTTTTACAAAGGGTTTAACTTTTTGTATTTTTACAAAGGGTTTAACTTTTTGTATTTTACAAAGGGTTTAACTTATTGTATTTTTACAAAGGGTTTAACTTTTTGTATTTTTACAAGGGCTTCAAGATGCAGTTTATTTCTTGCGTAGTATTTAGTGTCATGCTTTTCAACTTTAGTTGCTAAATTTCTCGGTTGTCAACAAACAGATTAAAATTACGTTCCATGTTATGAAAGAAATTACAAAAGAATTTTCATACTCGTAAGAAGTACGAGAACTGGAAAATTCCAGTTTCTAAAAGGCCTAGTGGTGTCTGCAATATTCCGAAGTAATTTCTGTGAAAGTAAAAATTCACTATAAATCATAGTTGATAACATGATACCATGAGCTTGTGTGTAACGAAAACCAAAAATATTCACTCTAATAGGTGTCATGAATTTATATTTTGCTTTGTAACTGTTACACATGTATAGCATTCTTTTGTTTTGCTAACAATTCACATAACCAAACCATTTTCAGTTTTTATTCACTTATTTACACCCCTCATATTACATTCATATGTTCTCTGCAAGTTATTGAAAAGGAAAATTATCTAGGTGCGTATACCTAGCCATCGTCACTTCGATTAGCATATGTCACTAAATCATCCCACCATATTCAACGAGTTTTTTTTTTATTAGATATTGCTTAATCTTCATTGCATCCATTATCAGAATTACATCTCTGCCCTCACCCACACATCAACCAAGTTTACCCATCTTTCGCTATTCGGTTGGACGACATCAAAGTGCCAATTCCAATATTAGAAGACTCCAATTTCCCGCGAGACCACTTTCATTTCATATAATTCATCTTATTATCTAATGTTCATTGTGGGTTTTCCTCTTCATTTACTCATCTACTCTCCCACCTTCTCCTGATTCCATTGCTTATTCAATTACCTATGAGTTTCGTCTGTTTTCCTTCGATTCACCCATCATGTTTTCATCTTTTAATAATCATCAGCGGTTCAGCGACTTAGACTTAAGACAACTATCATAAAATATAAAAAAAACAAAGAACAAACATCTACCTTTACCTTTTATGATTGATTGAGAAGGATGAATAATTCGCCTCTTATTATCTTAGGATAGGATATTATTTCAGGATAGGATATCTATGATTTATTTATTACGATGAAAATGTAAAAAAATAAATAATGTGCATGGTAAACAGTAGAGAACAATGATTCCTAATAAAATATAGCGTATTCATTTTAATTTTCGTTAGTGAAACGACGCTCATGTTTGACCGTTAGATTTTAGCACGCGTTCCCGAGAAAACTGGAGGTCGGATAAAGTCGTTGTTCGCCTTATGATGATTATATTACCTTAAGTTTTATCAGTTCTAAGACGACAACACGAAGAAGATCAAAAGGACTTCAAAAGTCTTCTCTCCTGCTTGATATCAAAGGACCTCTTGATTTTTTGCCAAAATATGTTTTTAAAGGTATATCAGGACAAGAAAAGTTTTACTTTTCCCTTGTCTTCGAGCAAGCGTTTAGCATATTAATAAGGGAGTGAAATATTCTGTCAATATGTTAATGAATAGTAGGACGTAACAGTCACCTATTTAAATAGAGTTTTTATTTACAGGATTCTCAGTTAAAAGTGAAAAGCTTTCTGATGAAGTGCTGTGCCAAAATATTTACATGGAATTATTTTTCATGGCAAAGAAGTATTATTCAAAAAAACAGATAAGTAGAGAAAAAGGAAAAAAATATAAAAACGGCAATTTCTGAGATCTGTTATAGCCAGTGATTTTTTTTTGTCTCCCTGGGAGGGACGCGAAGCCGCGAAATCTGAGTGGAATACCACGACACTAACTGCTATACCAGCGGACTATATTGTCACAAATAACAACCAATGATTAAAATCCTTGCCAGAGAATAAATTCCAAAATAGGTGACAAGAAAAAACATTTATTGGAAACTCTTATTCAGTGTTTTTGTCCAAGCAGATGACAGCCAATAAATTGAAATACTTTCTCTAAGAATAAATTCAAATGAAAAATTTATTGGAGCTTTCAATCAGTGTTTTTTGTCAAGCAGATGAAATTCAATAAATTAAAAAATACTTTCTCTAAGAATATATTCCTCGAAAAAAAAATTTATTGAGCTTTCAATCAGCGTTTGCCTAAGCAGATGGCAGCCAATAAATTTAGATACTTTCTCTAAGAATAAATTCTAGGAAAAAAGTTATTGGAGCTCTTAATCATTGGTTTTGTCCAAGCAGATGACACCCAATACATCCAAAACATTACGTTCTCTAAGATTAAATTCCTAAAACAAAATTTATTGGCGCTTTCAATCAGTGTTTGCCCAAGCAGACATTTGTATCACATGAAGCGAAAGGATGACGAGAGTTATCAGGAATTCTCTACACCGAAATTCAGACCAGAATTATTGAATATCAGTAGCTGATAGTATTACAATATTTGAAGGGGGGGGGGGGGGGGCGGGAAGGGGGGGGGGGGGGGCGCTGGAGGCGGCTCCCATTTGTAGGTAAGTTAATAATATTAGTAAATCGTGGCTAGCACGTTTTCAATTCCTTTAGTGTCTGGTTTACTGAAAGGTCCCTTACAACATACTACGTACATACATATATACGTACATGCATGCATATATAAACATGAAAAAATCAAATCGGATTTAATATTAAAAATATGAAGAATTTAGTAACAATAAAAAATGGGTGTATATATATATATATATATATATATATATATATATATATATATATATATATATAAACACAGACACACACAGACATATATATATATATATAACAAGACTGTGTATACTTTTGTAAGTTGTATATTTTCCTGTAGAATAAATGAATATAATGACAGACTAATGACACTTCAAGAATATAAGAAAAAAAAAAATATGCCTTATACAGCAAACGAAACTGACGAAAGTCCTTCTAAATCTAACTGGGGGTGCTTTTAGCGGTTTTCAGAGTACTTAGTTAAGAACAATGAATTGAAAGCAGAATAAAAAAATGGTTAAAAAAAAATAATGTTCAGAATAATCCGCAAAGAAATGCAATATTTCCGAACATTCTGATGAGAGTTACGCGTTCGTACACACAAAAAGGAAAGAGAAAAACGAAGCAGAAAACGGGATTACTGCAATGGTAAAAGCAACAGAGATAAAAACAGAAAATATTGCGAAAGAGAATAAAAAAGAAAAAAAAAAAACGGAGGACGAAGAAATTACGAAAAGAGAACCTTCAAATCCCGAAAATCTTTTCGAACGAAAGCGAATCGACTTACGCCATTGCACGACGAACGATGTATTTTTTGTTTATTTATTTTTCATATATAATTTCGCTTCGCCAAAATCGTTTCACGTTATTGGGTTATATATCTTATTTTCCTGTATCTCTTCAGCTGTTATTATAGCCCTTTATTTCTGGCATTGAAACCCACTGACTGAAGTAATAATTATCATAGAATTTATGAGAATGATGACAACTTTTATCAACATATATAAGCAAAACAACCTCCAGCGATATTTATCAAAATATGGTATTTTATTTGGATGACGTTTCTAAGACTGGTCTTTTTTTTACCCACCACAGCCCACCACAGTCGATTAACTACGAAGTGTACAAAATTGCGAAGCCCACTACTTTTTGAAGTCTGATACAGTAAGAAAAAAAATGTCAAATTTTTGGTGGAGTGTCATTTTTACAGTGGCCAAAATTAAACGTACTTACCTCAAATTACTATGAGATTTCAGGGCCTCTGTAACACGGTTTTTTTCGCAATAACTTTTTATCTATGCATTTCATAAATATAACGCTTATTCAGAATACATATTATATCAACACATAAATTTTGAGTATATTCTGCGCTACGTAGGTTGAATAAATTTGGTACTTATTGTAGGTACATGAAAAAGACGCATTTCACATGTACCAGTATTATTATGTTGTTATTTTGTTCAAACATTATTTCACATGTTGCGCGCCATTAGAGTATCCCATGTTAAGTCCAGTAATATGATATGGCAACAATTAAGTATTGGCAACATTGTAATTATTGCCCTCGTGAGGCAGTCTCGTCTCATCTGTCTGTTTGTTTAGCTGGCTGCTCTTTGTCCACTGGATCTTGTATATATTTCTACAATAGACATTTGGAACCTACATTTAAGTTGTGTCCTTGCCCCTCCACTTAAGGTTAAGGAGTTTACCAACACATACATGGCGCAGTGAACTTTGGAAGTGTCGTATTGTTTGAAGCTTATCAAGACTTGGACATCGGGAACCGGACGGTCATCGCCATATTGGATGAACGTTCAATTCAAAAGTGCTTTCGTGTCCCTACTGATTCATTCTATGTCATGTGCAGTGTAGTGCCTCAAGTACTCAGTGAAGTGTTGTGTAGTGCATTGTGCTTTTATAGTGCCTTTTTTGTGTGCTCTAGTGATTTTATTGAGTATGCATTTATTCTGTTGTGGCTTCGCCGGAGCACCGACTGTCACACCCGCACTCATGCCATGTCACGGGATGACTGAGTCGACTTGGCAACCAGCGTTGCCGATAGCTCTGCATACTAAAATCGGCATTTTTTATAGAAAACGGAATTCATTTTATGGCCAGGGGTACTTTAAGAAAATAAACCAATTTCTTATGCAACACCTCATCGATTTATATTCATCATCATCAACAAAAGTAATATTAGCTATGTATATACACAATTACAACCAAAACAACAATGTATATACATATTAAGTTTTATAGATAAACTTTTTAAAACAGAAATTACACAAATATAGGTAGATAGTAAACTACTCAGTTTTTATAATCAACATTATAGAACATATAGGCTATATAAATAAAACAAAAATTTTTTATTATTTTTCTTCATATATCAGGGTATAAGTATGTTTGAGAATATATTTTACTAATTCCAGATTTAATATCCTGTTTTATGCTAATTTCCTTACCGTCACTGAAGGGTTGAACGTTTTCAACGCCTATTAAGTGGAATCTCTTAAAGATCATTTACACATATATTATGTAATAATAATGTAGTAATAAATCATTTTCTACCCAATCTTACATAAAAAGACATTAACTAATTAAAAAAAGTATTCAAATTTATTTGAGACGATAAATCAATCCCCTCGAAGAATGCCGAGTTTTTCTCGGCATGAACAAGCAGGCCGATTTTTTCTCGGCATTGAAGGTTCGGTTCTCCGCCTGTAGAGTTTTTTCTTCTCGGCAAAATCGGGGGGAAATTCGGCATTTCGGCAACGCTGTTGGCAACGTCGCCTTGGATGTGAGCTGCCGTAGGCAGACACTATCGTTCATTAGTCCCCTCGTTGGCTGACGTATTTCTCGCACATACGCACACTCACGCTTCAACGAATTTTATTTATTATTTCGTATCAGACGTTTTGGAATAATTTTAATAATTTTGTTGAAACTTTATTCTTGCGCACTGCACATCGACAATAATGACGGACTCGAAAGGTACGCCTGCAGACCAATTAGAAGAGAAAAAAAAGCCCACAGAACATTGGCAATCCAGTAATGTGGGCGCCCACACTCTGAGTTGTTGGGGAGTGTTGGAGCATCCAGTCTCTCCCTCCCCACCACTCTTAAGCCCCCCTCCGCTACCAGCCCCCATCTACCTCTCAAGCTACTGGGACAGATTTCCTCGTTTTGATTAAGTATTTTGAGGAATCTCGCTTGTATGAGGATGAGAGAAGAAGAAGGGAAGATGAAACAAGAAGACAAGACAGACAACGTGAAGAAGAAAGAGGAAGAGAACAAGAAGCAATTCGCCTTAGAGAAGATGATCTTAGAAGAAGAAGAGGAGAATGCAAGGTTTACTGCCTTCATTCAAACTCTTGCACCAATCATCCATTCTCATTTCAGGGTACCCTTACACCTGGCACGAGGTGGTTTTTTCGAACTCCAGTCAACCCTCTCTTCCACCACCACAGAAAGCAACCGCGCAAACGACACCCCCACTGAAGGCAGATGCAACATTCCAGATGTTCAGGGAATGGAGACGTCGGTGGATGACTATGCTGTCATGGTGGATCTTTCTAAGCTTCCACGGGAAAAGCAAATTGATCCAGATGCAGATGTGTTTAACCCTGGAAACGCAGCGTGTTTTAGAACACACACTTCAAATATCTCCCTCTACAGATAAGCCTGTAGATGAAGTCCTGGATGCCTTACAGTCGCATATAAAGGGTTTAAGGAATGAAGTACTTCGCCGAAGAGAGTTACTTAGCTGCAAGCAATCGGAAGGAGAATCTTTCGCTGATTTCTATGTGAAACTTCGACGCCTTGCGGAAGAAGTTGATTTATGCCCAGGTACCGCCGTCGCATGTGAAGAGACCCAGCTGAAAATGATTATCTTGATGGGCATTCGAGATGCGGACTTGTTTCAGAAGTTGATCGCCTTGGATGCCAATTCTTCTTTGCAAGATTTCATCACCACCTGTCGGTCGTATGAGGCGGCTAAAACTGCAACTTCTGCCATACGTGCCCCACCCAATCAGCTGTGTGCTGTTTCGGCCTACAAGAGAAGCAAGAAGTCAAGCGGAAAGCATCCACCTTCGCCGAAACCCTCGAACCCAGCAACTTGGTGCCAGTACTGTGCTCGTCAGCATGATCAAGACAAATGGCCCTGGCGGCCAACAGTACTTGTAAAAGCTGCGACCGCGTTGGCCATTGGTCCAGGACCATGAAGTGTCCTGCCAGCAAGGTCCAGTGCCGTCTGTGTCACGGATTGGACACTTCGATAAGTGTTGTAGGGAGAATAAGAAGAATCTTCGTCAGGACAGATCTTCAAGCAACAGTGGTGCCTCTTCAGTCAACAAATCGCAAGATTCAAGGACCAGCTGTCGTCGCCTAGGATCGCCTCGCACCATTTCCAAGACGCCCAAACCTATCTGTGTCCTCTTGTCGTTTGGCGATGTTAAGTCTCGCATTAAAATGTTACCAGACACAGGTGCCGATGTCACTGTTATTGGAAAAGCAGCACCTTGACACACTGGGTATCTCCAGGAGCTGTTTGCAGACGCCTCCGCAAAGTGCGACGTTCACTTTACGCTGATGGATCTCCAATGTCACCTGCTCTGGGTATATTACAAGCTACCCTTACACTAGGCAAGCCAATCCTGTCTCGCCAGGATTCAAGTGCATGAAAAATGTGGAATTCCACTTTTTATCTATGGTCATTGTGAGGGAACTGGCCATAATATCTCCTGATTTCCCTAAACCTATTTTAGAGGTCAAACACGTTAATAGAGTCAAGGAGCTACCCATCTCAGCGACCACATCACCTTCAGCAGCAAAGGAATACTTTCTTCAAGAGTTTCAAGATGTGTTAGTCTCGAAAGAAGAGTTGAAGACAGCTCCTCTCAAGCCTATGGCTGGTCCTCCCATGAGAATCCACCTTAAGGATGGTGCAGTGCCTTTTGCCATCCACACCCCAAGACAGATTCCATTCGCTTTTAAGGACCAAGTCAAAGAAGAGCTTGACTCCATGGTGGCCCAAGGGATAATCAAACCTGCTGGTGATGACCCGTCAGTTTGGTGCCACCTCTCGTCGTCGTTCCCAAGAATGGACAGGAGTACGAATTACTGTCGATCTGACCAAGTTGAATAGCCAGGTTTCTCGTCAGCCCATCCTTCACCCACACCATACGCCGCTATTCGCAGTGTAGGCCCGAAGGCTCGTTATTTCACCACAGCTGATGCTCTCTATGGTTACTGGCAGATGGAAACTGGCAGAAGAAGATCAGCATTTAACCACCTTTATTACGCCATATGGTCGGTTCATACATTGCAGAGGACCGATGGGGCTTCGCAGCTACTGGAGACGCCTTCTGCCTGCGAGGTGATATGGCCCTTCAAGGTGTCCAAAACTGTGTTAAGGTCATAGACGACCTTCTCCTCCACGACGAAGACTACACTACACACCTTCATCGTATCCACGAAGTGCTCACCCGGTGCCGCAAGTTTGGGATCACACTCAACAAGGATAAATTTGTGGTCGCTGCACCCTCCCGTGAATTTCTGTGGGTACAATCTCTCAGGAGACAGCATCTCAGCTGATAAGCAGGAAAGTCAGTGCCATCAAGGATTTCCCAACCCCTGCTAACCTGACAGACCTCAGATCGTTTATGGGATTGGTCAAACCAGTTAGCGGAGTTCACGCATGACATCTCCATCGCAGCCCAACCTTTACGTCCCCTGATGAGTCCCAAGAGAACATTTGTTTGGACCCCGACCATGATGAAGCATTTCAACGTGTCAAGTTAGCTCTCACCAGTCCACCAGTTCTCGCCCTCTTTGACCCAGACCTACCTGTTGTTCTTCAGACAGACGCTTCACGCCTCCACGGCATTGGATATGCCCTCCTGCAGGACCATGGTAATGGACACCTGCGTCTAGTTCAGTGTGGTTCTCTTTCTCGCTGACGCAGAGACACGATATGCCACCATCGAGCTTGAGATGCTAGCCGTTGTCTGGGCAATGTCGAAATGTAGGCTATATTTAGCAGGCCTACAGAATTTTACTCTGATGACGGATCACCGGCCCCTCATACCTATTCTGAACAGTTATACGCTGGATGCCATCGAGAACTCTCGTCTCCAGCGCCTCAAGGAGAAAATCTCGCCCTACATCTTTACAGCTGTGGCGTGCGGGTAAGTTGCTGTGCATCCCAGATGCATTGTCTCGCGCCCCAGTCAGCCACCCACACAGGAGGACGAGATCTCGGGTGCTTCTTCCGCTGCTCATCTTCGAACTGTCATGGCTGTGAACGCCGTATACCTTTCAGACGAGTCTCCAGCTCAGGATCCCGACAGGATACTTCAGGATCTTCGTGACGCAGCGAAAGCAGATCCTGCGTATACTCATCTACTCGATTGTGTCACATCAGGATTTCCTAGCAACAGATATGACCTTCACAATTCCTTACTTCCTTATTGGAAAACTACGTGAAGATCTCTACGCCGATGGTGACCTTGTCCTGTATGGAGCAAGGGTTGTAGTTCCTGCCGCTCTCCGTCGTCGCACCTTGTCCCACTTGCATGACAGCCACAGAGGTGTGGAAGCAACCAAGCGCAGAGCAAGGCAGTCAGTTTTTCTGGCCTGGCATTGACTCTGATATTGCCAACACATCAGAGCTTGTGAGGCATGTCAGACATTGCAGCCATCTCAGCGCAGGAACCTCTAATGAATGACGACAACCCGACAAGACCCTTCGAGTCCGTCTCAGCCGACTTCTTTGTTGTTGCAGGGAAGTCTTTCCTCGTCGTCGTCGATCGCCTGTCAGGATGGCCTGTTGTCGCACCCTGCCAAGGCGATACTACCGCTTCCAATACTATCAGGATCTTCTGCCGCTATTTCCGTGAAGTTTGGTGTCCCCTTCGCCTAAGGACAGATGGAGGCCCCCAATTCACCAGCGCAGAGTTCAAGGATTTATGTGAAGCGTATGGGGAGTTCAACACATGGTAACCTCACCCCACTACCCACAATCAAAATGGTCACGCTGAAGCCGCTGTGAAGTCGATCAAGCCCAAAAAAAAAAAACATCATCCTCAAAACAGCCCCATCTGGCAACATTGATTGTGAAGCATTTGACCGAGGCTTATTGGAGCTCAGAAATACTCCTAACTTTACTGGACGCTCTCCTGCCAGATCCTGTATGGCTGTCCTCTAAGGTCATGTATCCCTGCCCACCCTCAAGTATTCTCCAAGGAGTGGCAGGTCAAGACCGAAGATTGTGACCGCCGTGCTGCCGCTCGTTACAAGCAGGTAAAGGACCAAGTACGACAAGCATGCCCACCCTTACCCACGTTGAGTGTCGGACAGCAAGTTCGGATTCAAGACCCGACCTCTCATCGTTGGGACAAAGTTGGCACTGTCATGGGTCATGGAAGGTGCAAGAGACTATCAAATTCGTCTCCCTAGTGGCGTGTGTGGTGGCGTAATCGTCGTTTTCTTCGCCTGGTGCCACCCACTAATAGTGACCCCTTTCTCCCTGTCCCTGTGGCCCCTAGCCAGGACCTAGAAAGAGAGTCCTTAGTCAGTATTCCTCCAATAAACCCACGTCGTTCCCAAAGACTCATGGAAAAGGAGTCCGCTCGAGAATGCACTACGAGCGTGAGGGGGAGGGAGGTGTAGGTACATGAAAAAGACGCATTTCACATGTACCAGTATTATTATGTTGTTATTTTGTTCAAACATTATTTCACATGTTGCGCGCCATTAGAGTATCCCATGTTAAGTCCAGTAATATGATATGGCAACAATTAAGTATTGGCAACATTGTAATTATTGCCCTCGTGAGGCAGTCTCGTCTCATCTGTCTGTTTGTTTAGCTGGCTGCTCTTTGTCCACTGGATCTGTATATATTTCTACAATAGCATTGGAAACCTACATTTAAGTTGTGTCCTTGCCCCTCCACTTAAGGTTAAGGAGTTTACCAAACACTACACTTATAATGTAAAAGTGACCTTTTTTGAAGACGGGCCAACTTACTCAGAGAAAAGGTTTCGAACGCACTCGTTACGTAACTTATGACATCATTTCTTCCCTCTTTCTCGATGGATGATTGGCTATACGTAACGAAGGCTAAAACTCTGGCAACAATGACATACAAATTTAAATACAAGCAAAGCAGTACACCTTTCTGAACTCTGGAACCTCCCCACTGATAATTGTCATAATGAACAAACCAACAAAATATGTTAATAAATACAAAAACACTTCGATTATTAGTCTAACTCCCAAAATAAGTTTCCCAAAAGAAAAATTACATCTACTTTATAGGTCACAATCATTGATTGACAAGATGTAGGGAATAGTTGGTAATTACCAAAAAACATAGTAGACAAGCTTGATTTGGATAACTGCTATATCCAATGTCGAGCAATTTTTATTTATTGGCCATCTACCTATTACTGAAAAAAAATAGCCGGTACCGTATATTGGCTTTAAACCTTCACCAATAATTATCGTCAGAATGATGACTTCATGAGGCTCCACCCACTTTCGCCTCGTTATAATTCAGGATAACACTGAAGGTACCATGGGCATTGTTGGATTAGAAAATTTAACTTCTGGCTATAAAAAACTAATTTCTCGAGTAGTTGTAAGAAGTGCTAAATGATCCTCAGGATCCCAGCAGTTGGTCTAAAACGTTTAATTCATGTATATTACAGCTATACTGTTGCGGCAGTACTGCTACAGTAGTATTACTACGCTAGCACTGATACCCCACCCACATCTATCTATCGTTCCGCCATTCATAAAGTCTTGGGTTTCAGAGCCGATGGCATTTCTGTCTGGTGGATGGGCGGGGGCAACATTTAGTCAAAAGGTGTTTGTTTACCTTGCTTACGTAAAGAATGTTTTTCGACTCTTGGCTCGTAATCATTGGCCATGGCGTCGGCTAGTTCATTTTTACTCTATAAAAATCAAAAACTATCGGGTTTAGGTTATTGATAATGCTGACAAAATTTGTGTGTGGTTGTAAAATATACATATGTCAACTTTCAGTTACATCCGATGCTTTGACAAGGAGTAAAGTCCAAAAAACCGTGTTACAGAGACCCTGAATCTCATAGTAGGCTTGGAAATAGGTCCCATTGACATTACTGGATACTGCAACTGCGGCCAATCAGCCATGGCTGAAATAAAAAGAATATATATATATATATATATATATATATATATATATATATATATATATATATATATATAAGATCTGGTAGTAGACAGAAAAAGTGCGGACGGACAGACAAATAGCTATCTCAATAATTGTCTTATACAGAAAAATAAAAATGTCTGTTAATGAATATTGAAGACAGAATCGATTGCAACTTCAAGACAGACGACAATTATGACTTGGATATATATACAAAAGACTTTTTTCCACTTATCGAATGCATTTGATAAATAAATAAATAAAACACACAATGAAGAGGAAACCATTTCATTGCGTTCATTCTATCGCCAGCCCACCCCCCCCCCCCCACCCCCCCCCCCCCCAAAAAAAAATCTGACTGTTCTGCCAAGTTAATTAAACCGAGTGAATTCAAATCATTTGCATTAGAGAGGAAAAAACAATCAAAATGATAGATACCAATATCTCATTGGGCGTTGGAACTTATGCCTAACAGGTCGTTATTTAGAACTAAATCGTAACACAACTCCGTTTAATATCGAGAGTTGTAATGAAATTGCTGTGCCAAGTGATTATTCACTAAGAGCGGGTTGTTATCCGTTGAATGAAATAAATTAGTGTCGGCTGGGAGATATTTTCTAAAATACTCTGTATGTAATGTATGAAATAAATTCGCTTATCTTTGGTTATTCATTATAGTAATATTCTTTTAGGAAGAGCAATAATAATGAAATTCAGTACTACACATTCAAAAAATGGTGAAAGTCCATAGGTGCGCATATGTGTAAGTGTTACATAATAAAAATATGGAATGTTAGTCCATATATATAAAAGTCTAAAACTAAAGAGGTCAACCAGATTGCTTGCAGGAATGTGATCAGACTAGAGACGCTAAAGATGACGTATACAATAAGTATGTAGGCTAAGATAACATGCCGTCACCTGTAGTCATTCAATTGTTATAAAAACATTAGTCCAAGCTCCCTGCTTGAGACACTACCCCGACCTATTATTCAAACGGCCTACGTGATCTGTAGCGTGTCTCATTTGATTGTGTGTTCGTATGAAACTATGTCATTGTATGTATGTTCATATGTTCGAACTACTGTCTGTTCCTTCATAAACTTGTAACAGAGATGGTAGACAGGCAGAACAGAGTTAGCTATCGTCATTAGAAGACCTGTACCTCTTTACCTAAGCTTTATCATGTAGAGGAATAGGATTAGCCAATTATCATTGGCAGAAGCGATCAAGCTATCGTTATTAGAAGACTTGTACAATCATATCTGATCTTCAGCATGTAAAACTTCAGAAGAAATTATATCTATTTTTATACTTAGTGTTTTCTACAAGAACCTCACCGAACCAT
>NC_061094.1:62397181-62444681 GCF_015104395.2 Macrobrachium nipponense
CGAGGGGGGAGAGAGAGAGAGAGAGAGAGAGAGAGAGAGAGATAGAGAGAGAGGAGCAAACAGAGAGAGAAAGAGAGAGCGTGAGAAGGAGCGAACGAGAGAGAGAGAGAGAGAGAGAGAGGAACATGGAGAAAGAGAAAGAGAGAGAGCAAGAGAGAGAGAAAGCGGAAGAAGTAGAGAGAGCGGAAGAAGTAGAGAGAGCGGGAGAGAACGAAGAATGTTATATCAACCGTACAGCCTGCCGCCCAAGAGGTGGGTACCCAACAAACACCCGCCGACGCTAATAACCCCTTCCAAACTACGTAGGTCTGAACGCCTCAGGGGGAGATTTCGTTACCATCCAACGACCAATTTAAATCCGTTCCACCGACCCGCCCACCGATTGTACACGACCTTGCATGCTAATAAATACTTGTAAAACGTATCTTAATTCACTGTACTGTAAACTCTCATAGATGACTGCCTGTGCGCTGTCGACACGTTAGAGGAATAAACCTAAGACAAATGAAAATCTTTACATGTCCTTAGGAAACTTAATACACCAGCTACATGCTGACGAGAAAAAGATAATAAGAAGAATTGAGAAGATTCTATATAAAATTAAATGCCGTTGAAACAGCTATTGTATTCAATGCTACTGCCCTCAGAGAAGGCCTCCTTCCATAATAATAATAATAATAATAATAATAATAATAATAATAATAATAATAATAATAATAATAATAATATAATAGGAAATGTTTCAGTAACAGAAGAATTGCTTTGAAGATAAATTTCTATTTTGTTTGTACTTATTAAGTGTGTTTTCATATAATAATAATAATAATAATAATAATAATAATAATAATAATAAAATAATCATGAGGTTATCTTTAGCAATAGATCAAGATAACGAGAATTACACCAAGAAAAGGGTATTATTTTATCTTCACCTTTAAAGAACGTTACTGTTCTTCATATTCGCTAATAATAATAATAATAATAATAATAATAATAATAATAATAATAATAATAATAATAATAATAATAATAATAATAATAATAATACTTTTAGATAGACTGCTATTTTAAAGAGTAATAATAATAATAATAGTACTTTTAGACAGACTGCTATTTTCACCGTTGAAATATTCGTAACAATACAAAAGCTACTGAATTGTTTTGAAGTCTCTTATCTTGCTATTACAGTCATTTGCTCTGAATGCAAGTTACATCGAAGCCATCAATATAATATTTTTTACAAACTAAATAATTAACAAAATTCTCTGAATTTTTCTCTTTGTTGAATTTAAATGATTGTACAATTAGTCCCCCGTGTGGTGACGTGCGTGTGTTTCGATTCTGGCAGCAATTGGTACGTAGAGTGTATCGAATTATTAACAAGCTATTGAAATGGCTTTTGTGAAATGTTTGTATATATAATAAGTATATATTTATATTCAAATATGTGCAAATATATATTATATTATGTATATATATATATATATACATATATATATATATATATATATAAATATATATATATATATATATATATATATATATATATATATATATATATATATATATATATATATGTTTGACTGGTAAAAATGTTCTGTTTCAACAGAATTCCATCTAATAAAAGGAGTCCATAAAAACACTAAAATATAGAAAGAAAGTACTATATTTATGTTATGTATTATATATATATATATATATATATATATATATATATATATATATATATATTATATAGATATATATGTCTAATAAAAGGAGCCCATAAAAACAAACCAAAATATAGAAAGAAAGTACTGTATTTCAGAGAGAGAGAGAAAGAGAGAGACAGCTGTATTATATATATATATATATATATATATATATATATATATATATAATATATATATATATATATATATATTATATATATATGTGTGTGTGTGTGTGTGTGTGTGTGTGTGTGTGTGTGTGTGTGTGTGTGTATACATACATCCAGGTATATAAAGATTAGATCTGATACATAACACATCAGGATTTTATGTAGAAAGCTAATGACGCTTCATGAATAACGAAATTTCCCATTACCGAAGAGTTCATTCCCCGGGGACATTCCCACACATCCCCCTTTTTTCAAACAAATGACACTCGACTTGGCAGGGAAGACCCGGGTAGCCTGTTTTTATAATAATAGATACGCTTAGCTTCAGGAGAATCGTTTTCCCAATTTTATTTTACGAGATTTCGAGTGCTTTGGCGGTAATACCCTCTCCACTTTGCCTTTACATTTTTGAAATTTTTTTTTATGAGATTTGACTCACAACTAAAAAAATTACAAAATATAACTAGTTACTTTTACTTAATCGAATGGACACATATTTGCCCGAAATTATGTCTTTGAAAGACCTAGTATTTTACTGGGACGATCAGCCGTAGATATATATATATATTATATATATATCTATATTATATATAGATATATATATACATAAATATATCTTATCTATATAATATATATATATTATATACGCAAGGAAATGGTATTTGGAAATTAATGTTATACTTTTAAAGGGGGGGGGGGGGGGTGGCGGCGGTTTTATCTATGTTATTACTATGGCAAGTGTCCTTGATGTACTATGATGGTCTAGGTTTATCGATGGTTATTTTATTTTCTAATTCGTTTCCTATATTATGTTTTTGTTTCTTATGGTTAATTTCTATATTATGATAATATTTTTCATTATCATAATCATATACAAATTTTTATTGTTTATTAATTATTTATTTCTATATGATTATGATCATAATTGTTATTATCATAATCATATAAGAAATTTTTATTGTTTGTTATTATCAATTTCTATATGATAATGATAATATTTTTGTCATCATCATAATCATATAGAAGTTTCTATTGTTTGTTATTATTAATTTCCATATGATTATGATGATATTGAAAATTAACAAATTATAAGCATATATATATATATATATATATATATATATATATATATATATATATATATATATATATATATATATATATACACACGTGTGTGCGTTTGTGTATGTTTGGTTATGTATGTATCTATTTATGTACATGTATATTCACATATTCACACTCAATTTGGTTTCACTATAACTAGCACACACAAACATTTTAACTGCCAAAAAAGTTTGTGTGTGTGTGTGTGTGTGTGTGGGTGTGTGAGAGAGAAGAGAGAGAGAGAGAGAGAGAGAGAGAGAGAGAGAGAGAGAGAGAGAGACAAGAACTTTGAATAGCACGGCTCGTCGACCCCTTCTACTCACTACTCACAAAAACCAGAGTTTTAGGTGCAAAAACTGTATTTCCGTTCGCAAGTTGTAATTCAAACTTTTTTTCATTCTGAATTTAGTCGCATTACTCATTAACAAAGTCCAGAAAACAGAATGAAAAAAAGTACAGTGTGAATGTTAAATTATTCAATGAATGTTCACGAATTGGTAGGTATGTAATGTTCCTGTCTGCATTTAATTAATCTAACTTTAAAATACATTCGTATGTTAAAGCGCCAAATCTGGGTTAAACAGATACTTGACCCAGATATTTGTCCAATCTATATAAAGGAAGTTTTGTTCAGTAACTTTAAAGGAATTAATTATCAAATAATGCCGTAATATTAACAAAAATGCTAATTTACTTTGTTGTCTGCAGTTGGAATATGATAAAATATAATGAAATCAGTACTTATGGTTTTAATACACCTCGTAATCCTTCCATATCTATTGACAGATTACTAATAACAGTCATCAATTTAACCTCAACAAATTATATGTTGTCTTCAAGTACAATTTATCTTAGCAACCTTTGCCTCATTTCTAAATTGATTTAAAAAATTGTGTTGTCTTCAAACCTTTTGCCTCATTTCTAAATAAATATAAAAATGGTCCACTAATTGAATGATTTCTTTATTTATGTGTAAATATGGCTTTAATTTTTCAGTGATAGGGTTTACATAGCGAAGTCTAATTTCAGTTACACCTAATGCGTGTGAGTTAATTGGGATTATCACGGGTAATATTTGCCTGATGTTATCAAGGATCTTACAGTAGGCTAATATTTATCTTTACACTAATAAATCAGTGGATCTTTCACAATGTGCCTCTCTTACCTGAGTATAATGGAATCTCAAGGGATCTTTCCATCCACGCATGATGGATTACCTCGCGCTGAGAGATAACGGGCTTTGAAAAAGAGTTAATACTCTCTTTGAATAATTATATGGCCTTCAAGAACAGACCCATTATATGGATTACCTCTCAATCAGCTTAATGTCTCTTGCGATGAGGGATTTTGGTGTTTAGGCTTTGTCCAAATAATAAAGTTAGTTTTTATCCAGATATCAAAATTAGTTATTATGCAGATGCGTAATTTAGTTTTTATTCAAATGAAAAATTAAAGTTTTACTCAATTAAAAAATTCATTTTAATTCAAATAGAACAATTAGTTTAATCAATAAAATTGTACTTTTGACCTAAATTAAAAACCAGTTTTTATCTGTTTAAAAAATTAAGTTCTCATCCAAATAAGAAAATAGTTTTATCCATAAAATATATAGGTTTTATTTAATAAAAAAAAAGATTTATCCAAATAAAAAGAGTTATTTTTATTCAAATAAAAAGGTATGTATTTCAAAAACCAATTTTAATCAAATAAAAAGGTTAGTTTTTATCGAAATAAAGAATTTAGTTTTTATCTATATAGAAAAATCAGTTTTTATCCAAATAAAAATCTGTTTTTATCTAATTGATAAATTAGTTTGAATCCAAATAAAAAATTTGTTTTTTTCCAAATAGAAAAATGAAAATAGTTTTCATCTAAACACAAATATAAATTATTATTAAAAGAAAAATAGACGGTTTTTTTTAGAACATGATTATTTATTGCATCAGCTTTAAATGCTACTTTTCAAGTTAGTTATCAATAAATCATAGGAATAAAAGCAGTGCAAGGCATTAGGGGAATTAATTATAATAATAATAATAGAGAGAGAGAGAGAGAGAGAGAGAGAGAGAGAGAGAGAGAGAGAGAGAGAGAGAGAGAGAGAGAGAGAATTTTCAGTGCTAGATAAAGAGCATAAAACGTCATTTGCATTAAACGTATGTTGATACTTTGTATTTACCAAGGATTATGCAAAGTTTCTCATTTTCATTACATTCCTATTTCGTATGTAAATAACCAAAGAAATATTCCCTCGAAATACTTGATTTCGTTTTCCTTATGTGATTGTTTTTCGTAAGGGAACGTGGCGTTGCGATTAGAGCTTCTATTTTGCTACGAGCTTTTGCACTAATTTTCGTTATGCTAATGATGCTTAAAAATCAGTTCTGTTAAGTGTATCGGACTTCAGTGTAACACACACACATATATATGCATATATGTATGTATATATATATATAATATATATATAATATATATATATATATATATATATATATATATATTATATATATATATAATAATAAAACAGAGATTATTTGCCATATCCCACACAAAATTCCGGGATGCCTCGATCCTCAAAAAGGAAAATTAAGGAAATAAAGACTGAGAGAGAGAGAGAGAGAGAGAGAGAGAGAGAGAGAGAGAGAGAGAGAGAGAGAGAGAGATAAACTATGACCCTCTTTAAGAAGGATAAAAATGAAGACCACAGACGAATAATTGAGACAAATACGCTTCTTCATTCGAAAACAAATCAGGACACACCAAACTCGACGCCGAATCGATGGAGGCAACTCTCCTCTTTGATACGAACTTTGGCAGACGAAGAGGAACCCTCCACATTTCGGGTGTTGGGTTACAGAGGAAGTTAGATGAGGTTTCAGGACCCCTTTCAATTCTGTATCCAAGACGCAGAGTTGGGTCCGTAATTGTAATCTCGTATAGAGGTAGATGAGACGGATATAGTACTTGACTTTATGCCTATGTGATCCTTGGCATTGTATGTGTATGTATATATGTATATAAATTTGTACATACATTGGTATTATTATTATTGTTGTTGTTGTTATTATTATTATTATTATTATTATTATTATTATTATTATTATTATTATTATTATTATTATTAATGTAACTTCGTCTACAGGTAGATAAGACGGATATGATACTTTACTTTTATGTCCATGTGATCTTGGCATTGTATGTATATGTATTTAGTATATAAATATTTGTACATTTATTGATTATTATTATTATTGTTATTATTATTTTTATTTTTATTATTATTATTGCAATCCCGTCAAGAAGTAGATAAGACGGATATGATACTTGACTGTTTATGTATATGTGATCCTGGGCATTGTATGTACGTATATGTGTATATGTATAATATGAATGTATATATATTCATATATATTATTGTTATAGTATTATTATTATCATTACTATTCAGAAGATGATACCTATTTATATGGAACAAACCCACAGGGGCCATTGACCCGAAATTCAATCGTCCAAAGAATATGGTTATATATATATATATATATATATATATATATATATATATATATATATATATATATATATATATATATTAGGGATTTTGAGGTCAAATGACACTCGTTTAAACAAAATGAAACAAAACATCTAACTGGCAACATAACCTACCCTTGTTCTGTTGTATGCCCTCTTTGGAGTTGGCTGAAAGTCAAACTAGGCAAAGATAAACTCCCGTGGTTACAAAAATATACTTTTTATTTCCCAAAATTAGCTAATATTAAAATGGAATAAAATTATTTAACTCTGACTCAAAAGAAATGTTAAACTATCATATTCCTCTCAAAATCATATTTAAGTAAGTACCCCCTTTTCCCCTCGGTGTCCAAACATTAATAGTTTATTAATAGACAAAACCAGTCAGAGAATAAACCCATTGGTGACTTCGAATCTATCTGAAATAAAGAGACCATAATTATGACATCACTTAAATATTACAGTTAGTCAATAAAGAATGTGCACTGCACCTCACTTCTCTTTCTCTAGACTCAAGTAATTGTCACTTAAAATGTTAACCTTTTCAAAGTTCTTTTTTATGCTACCTTGTCTGGCGAACCAGCAACACCTCTTCCAGGCGTGTTCCACACTCTGTCAATCAAAATCAGTGAATCCCCCCTTTGCAACTGTTCTTCAGATAATATGTCATTTTCTGTTCGTTACAAACACACACACATACACACCGATTGACACACAATAGGCATGCATGCTTCATGCATGAAACTCGTGATCTTTGAGGCGTGTCACTGACCACAAAGGTGCACTGGTAAGCTATCCTGTCTGTTATTTCATTTCAGCATCTTCGAGGAATCCAGCGTCTTGCACTTGTCTCTAACCGGCAAGAGCTAAGGTCAACAACACGATTACTGTACCTTTAAGATATATATATATATATATATATATATATATATATATATATATATACATATATATATATATATATATATATATATATATATATATATATATATCTATATATATATATATATATATATATATATATATATATATATATATATATATATATATATATATATATATTATATATATATAATATGTATAAAAGTATACATATGTATAAATAAATAAAAGATCTATAAAACACAAAAACCACTTTAGAATCTATATAATACAATACCCATTTCTCTTGAACCGTACAAGACAGCAGATTCCCAGAGGGAAACTAAATAACGTCTAAACGCCATGTCTAACTGTTGATCGCTGTTTCTGGTTCAGTTGTCGTGTGTAACGCGGTGTGATTATTGCCCCTTAATGACGAGGTTCGTGTGGGATGGCTGTCGATATTAATACAATCTCAAACCAGAGTATTGCTCTGGTTTTCGTGATATTTGTAATAGATCGTGATGGATAGTTTTTAAACACATTCAGAATAAGTGAGGGAATGATTTTTTAACTTTGAATTCTGTGAGTTTTTCTATGCACTAAATGATCATCAGTAAGCAATAACATTTGTTTAGAAAAATGCTCCAATACATTGTTATTTAGTTGCTGTTTTCATAATTATTATATATTTACCGATGAACATTTTCCTTCCTTATTATCTATGCTTACATTAAATCCATTAATTTCCTCACTTTATATTTTTTATTTGCTAATAAAACTATTTTCTCTTAATACTTTTGATTCAATGAAGTAAATCATATACACATCCGTCGCCTGTCTTCCACAACCACGATATCTACCAACTTCCTTTTTACTATAGTTTGTAATAACATATAATTTTAACAAATAATTTTGTTTGTTTCCCAGGTTTATGTACCACACGTTCATTATTCTTTCAAGGAAATATTAAGAAAAGGACTATTTAATAGACGCACAAATACGTAAACAAATCACTTGTGAAATGGAAATAAATATCGACCTCACATGGGGATCGAACCCAGGACGGTAACAAATACCTAAACTAAATGAAAAGTGATTTTGCTCATCATTGCAAATAAGGTGTGTTTATTTGACCCCTTATTCTTATTATTATCTGCTTATCCTAATAAATGTTTTATGCATTTCCCATTACCTTCTGTTACTTCTTTCGAATAAATGCCATATTATTTGGAAGTCTGAATTTCAAGTCAATGGCTCCTGTGGTTTGCTTGTTCTATATGATGAGGATTCACCTTCCGAATAATAATAATAATAATAATAATAATAATAATAATAATAATAATAAAATTTCAAAATTTGGGATAAATAATCACTTCTACTTATACTAAAAAGAGAGATGATTTTCCTTGTTATTCCATTTGAATAGGGTTAATCTTTTGTTATAATAATAATAATAATAATAATAATAATAATAATAATAATAAAATAATAATTAATAATAATAATATAATAATTTAATAATAATAATAATAATAATAATAATTAAACAAAATTTCGGATAACACTCACTTCTACCTATACTACAAGAAACGACGCTCTAATTTTATATTTTGGCTTTCATATGAACAGAGTTCATGTTCTGAATAATAATATAATAATAATAATAATAATAATAATAATAATAATAATAATAATAATAATAATAATAATAATAATAATGCGCCCTAGTCAACATACAAAAAGGCAAAGTAACGAGAACTGAAGGATAAAGCTACCAGATGGGAGCAACATCAAACACTTAGATGAGACAGGATATAAATACCTGGGAATAATGGAAGGAGGGGATATAAAACACCAAGAGATGAAGGACACGATCAGGAAAGAATATATGCAGAGACTCAAGGCGATACTCAAGTCAAAACTCAACGCCGGAAATATGATAAAAGCCATAAACACATGGGCAGTGCCAGTAATCAGATACAGTGCAGGAATAGCGGAATGGACGAAGGCAGAACTCCGCAGCATAGATCAGAAAACCAGGAAACATATGACAATACACAAAGCACTACACCCAAGAGCAAATACGGACAGACTATACATAACACGAAAGGAAGGAGGGAGAGGACTACTAAGTATAGAGGACTGCGTCAACATTGAGAACAGAGCACTGGGGCAATATCTGAAAACCAGTGAAGACGAGTGGCTAAAGAGTGCATGGGAAGAAGGACTAATAAAAGTAGATGAAGACCCAGAAATATACAGAGACAGGAGAAAGACAGACAGAACAGAGGACTGGCACAACAAACCAATGCACGGACAATACATGAGACAGACTAAAGAACTAGCCAGCGATGACAATTGGCAATGGCTACAGAGGGGAGAGCTAAAGAAGGAAACTGAAGGAATGATAACAGCGGCACAAGATCAGGCCCTAAGAACCAGATATGTTCAAAGAACGATAGACGGAAATAACATCTCTCCCATATGTAGGAAGTGCAATATGAAAAATGAAACCATAAACCACATAGCAAGTGAATGCTCGGCACTTGCACTGAACCAGTACAAAAAGAGGCATGATTCAGTGGCAAAAGCCCTCCACTGGAGCCTGTGCAAGAAACATCAGCTACCTTGCAGTAATAAGTGGTACGAGCACCAACCTGGGGGAGTGATAGAAAACGATCAGGCAAAGATCCTCTGGGACTATGGTATCAGAACGGATAGGGTGATACGTGCAAACAGACCAGACGTGACGTTGATTGACAAAGTCAAGAAGAAAGTATCACTCATTGATATCACAATACCATGGGACACCAGAGTTGAAGAGAAAGATAGAGAAAAAATGGATAAGTATCAAGATCTGAAAATAGAAATAAGAAGGATATGGGATATGCCAGTGGAAATCGTACCCATAATCATAGGAGCACTAGGCACGATCCCAAGATCCCTGAAAAGGAATCTAGAAAAACTAGAGGCTGAAGTAGCTCCAGGACTCATGCAGAAGAGTGTGATCCTAGAGACGGCACACATAGTAAGAAAAGTGATGGACTCCTAAGGAGGCAGGATGCAACCCGGAACCCCCACACTATAAATACCACCCAGTCGAATTGGAGGACTGTGATACAGTAAAAAAGAAAAGAAAAAAAAAATAATAATAATAATAATAATAATATAGTTAGTAGAAGACCCACTTTTAGGCAAATTCTATAAAGAGAATGATTAGCCATTTACTCGTTGAGGCAGAGAAGCGGATGGTGCGAAATATAGAGAAAACAATAATTAAAATCAACTCACTTAATTCTGCCATTCTCTTTAACAGAACAACAATGATAATTTCAAAATCCGGGATAAACACTCACCGCTACCTATACTTAAAAAAACTGGAGATTTTTCTCATTATTCCAAATAAGGAATATTTTATTTTTTCTGCTTTCGTAACGTAAGACTGACCCAAAAAAGAGACGGACGGACAAAGGAGGCCTCAGTCCTTCAAACAAATGCTTCCAATATCGGACTCGGGAATTTCTCCCCCCAAAAAGTGGAGGAGAACTCAGAGAACGAATCTTGCAACAAAGCCTAAGGAAATTTAATTAAAACGCTGAATACGAAATCATTCTGGCATTTTTTTCCCTGATATTTTTTGAGTGGCGGAGTGATTCTAATGTGTATTCATGTGTACTATGTAATATATATATATTATTATATATATATATATATGTATGTATGTATGTATATATATACACACATATATATATACTTATAAATTTTATATATGTTATATATATGTATGTATGTATATATATATATATATATATATATATATATATATATATATATATACGTATATATGATATATGATATATTATATGTATATATATATTATATATATGTATTATATATATATATATATATATATATATATATATATATATATATATATATATATATATATATATATATTATATCACACAAAAACAGCTTAGCGACTGTAAATGTTACGATATGTTTAGAATGAATGACAAATATATCGAAGCTTATTAACTATACAGATTGTTAATTTTACCCATAATGTCGCACTTAAGATCTAAAACAAGTGTGCAAATAAATCTAAGCTTAGTAACCATAATAACGCTAATTTTATCAATCAAATCTTCCTTTAAATCTAAAACTCGATCATGGATCAATGTTCTACTTCGCAAAAGCTACCAAATGCTACACTTCTCCGCGTGAATATATCAATATAGTATCTATCGTCCTTGGAACACCAAACCAATTCCCCCGGTAACTGACTTATCGAAGTTACTTTGCTTCGCTCGACGTATTTCAAATGTTTCCTTTTTAGTTCTGAGGCCTTTCATTCTGTTTCTTGGTTTTGAAGGAGAAAAGTTTTCTCAATTTCTGCTCTTTCGTAGCTGAACTAAAAGGGAAGTGGAGACCACAAACCTTTAGGTATAAAGAGAACTGCAAGAGCAGTTGTTCTGATGGTCCGTATTGAGAAGTGATGTTGATCAACTATGTTTATGAAAGGCCACAGGAAAGTATAAGAGAGAGAGAGAGAGTAAGAGAGAGAGAGAGAGAGAGAAGTTTGACATTTAATGTAATGATAAAAATGAAAATTGTAGTAAAACATGTATATGAGAAAGAGAGAGAGGAGTTTGACAATTGAACCCCGTGAGAAAATAAACTGTGATAGGTAAAAGAAATGGATATACGAGAGAGAGAGAGAGAGAGAGAGAGAGAGAGAGAGAGAGAGAGAGAGAGAGATATCCTCTCTGTTTTAGTCAGTGATTTGCAGTGATAGAGGAAAATGAGAAAAATCTCTCCGAATACGATTTATGTGAAATTTATCAGTTTTCGGGAACGTTCCAATATTTCAGATTCTTGTGTTTTCACAGAAATTGCCACAGTTATGTGCTGTGAACTGTTAGCTAAATATACGGTATTATATATATATATTATATCTATTTATATATATATATATTATATATATAACCACACACATACATATATATATTATATATATATATATATATATAACACACACATACATATATATATATATATATATATATATATATATATATATATACACACACAACAATATATATATTTATATATATATATACATTATATTATATATATATATATATATACACACACAACATACATATATATATATATATATATATATATTATATATATATACATATATACATATATATATATATATATATATATATATATATATATATATATATAAGTATATGTTATATATATATATATAAATATATGTATATATATTAATATTAAATTGTTTAAAACTTTTAAAAAAATAATAGTTTACAATTCCTTAATGTTGCTTTTTAGAAAAAAATTACTTTCTCAGGTCATTTATATATTTTCCGGAGGGCTTAGTTTGTTCCACAGACATTTTTCAAATTTTTTAATGTGAATATATATATATATATATATATATATATATATAATATATATATATATATATATTTCCACATACATATATACATATATATATATATATATATATATATATATATATATATATATATATATATATATATATGTATATATATCATTTATATATAAATATATGTATATATATTACATAATTGTAAAATCTTTAAAAAATAATAGTTTACAATTCCTTAATGTTGCTTTTAGAAAAAAATTACTTTCTCAGGTCATTTATATACTTTTCCGGAGGGCTTAGTTTCCATAGACATTTTCAAATTTTTTAATGTGAATATCTCCATATCTGTTTCATTTCTTCTAATCAATATAAGTTCGTAATTTATATTCATTTTAATTTCCACATTAATATATAGAGAAAAGGAGGATGTCGACATCTGAAGAATCAACCTTAAGTACATGACTATATAAATTTGAAATATCTTAATAATACTAAACCTATACTTGTAGAAATCTTTAAAATATATTCCTAAATACATCTTTCCAGATATTTTGTTCACTTCATTAAAATCCAACTGAATATTTATACGCAAGTTTCCAGAGGTTTACAGAAATAAAAGAAGAGCTGGAAGCATTCTTACCTTCTCTTCTGGAATTAATGCGCCGTTGTGAAATACGGAGAGAACGTAAATATTCCCTTCTCCAACTTCGGCGCAGGGGAAGAGCATTATTCCTGGCGAAACTTCTGAAATATGTTGACAAAGGACGGATACAGCTCGGCTAAATAGCTCCCGAATTGCATCTAGCGACGGTAGCAAAGACCTTGTGAACATAAGGAAACAAAGCAGTCTCCATTCGGGACGTAATGTCGAAACGGGAAGAATTCTTATTATTATTTTTTTTTTTTGATGGAGTACCAAGGTGGCTTCGGAGCTGTTCCTCGAAGATGCGGTTCCCCGTTTTCTTTCTTCTCGTTTTCTTCTGTTCGTTTTCCTCTTCCCGTTTTCATTCGGAATGATACATTTTGATTTTGGATTGTGTGTTGAACTGATATGAGATCTGTCATGATCTTGTTTGCGATTCGTTATCGTTTTCATTTTACACACAAACACATATATATTACTTTTTTTAAAACAATCATTTATCATACCATTACATAATATTTGTGGGGCATAGATATGAAATTACAGCTCCACTGTTATCATTATTATTATACATAAGGGTACATTCAGCAGCCATCACGTCATGAATGTAAAATTACGCGCCAATGAAATAAAAAGAAAATAACAAAGATGATAAGATTAAAATCTCCATAGTAAGCAGTAAAAGAATCTATTTTTAAATAAAGTACATGAAAAGGGCAGCCCTAACTTAACATTAATAATAAATAGAAGAATCTATATAAGAATAAAGGAAATAAGAAAATAAAACTCAAAATTAATAGACCCTATACTGAGTCGTATGAACCACGATGGCAAAAGAATCCAAACCTCTTACGACTTATGCTCGTCTGCTATCGTAAAACTCCCCAGAGAGACCTTACCAGAGGTAACCTTTAACTGAGATAAAAGACCTCTCTTACTGAGGGAGTCTGGCGAAAAGGCACCTCAGGAGAATAAGAATGCTGACGCTAAGTGAGATATGTTTGTTTACATACTAACGCGAGGAGCTGTAGAGGGTAAAGGTTTTAGGTAAAGTTTTTTTTTCATTGTGATAGATGGTTTTTGTTTATGGTCTATCAGTCAGATTTCAGATAGTGTTATACAGTCGAGTAAAGAGATAGTGAAGATTATAGGTTTAGTTTTAATTAAAATGAATCTTGCTGTAGCGTGTGAGGAGAGAGTAAAGATTATAAGTGAAGTTTTTTTTATTGAAATCAATATTTTTGTGTTTGTGAGCTAAACGATAGATAATAGGAAATGGTATTGTTATAGAATCTTAGAGTAAAGATTGTAGGTAAATTTTTTTGTATTGAAACCAATTTTTTGTTTTTGCTTTTTGTTTATGGCCTCTTAGGTAAATCGTAGAAGATGCTATTGCTATGGATTAGAAGAAAATGTAAGTTTATCTAGGGAAGGTTATAACAGAAAACCTGTTATGCCTAAAGTTGTAATTGTTAAGAAAGAGCGACCATTATTGTACAAAGTGTACAATAATGTTTTAGACGATTGTCACAGGGAAGAAATGTTTAGAATATTTATATAAAGGTATTGAAATAGAATAGCCAGTCTGATCATAGAAATACAATATACTGTATTTATAATGCGTGTAATGGCGTATAAAAGACTGTCACAATGAATTAATTTTCAGAATAATTATGTTCTCCAGTTATCAAGCTGTCCATGTCTTTTGAAATGTTATGTACATTATATAGATACTTTTAGTATTTTTATTTTTTTACTGTTATATGTCAGATCAAAGGCTTTTCGGACATTTTCTGCTAATGATTAAAATTCTTATTTTTTTTTTTTTTTTTTAGTCTTCTCAAATGCGTTGAGTTCTTGTAAAACTCTGCTAGTTAAAAAAAGTATGTCATTTTTTTCTCGTAATCATCTTTCCATCATCCTCTTCCATCACAATTTTCTGTCCCATCAACAGCGTCCTTTCTCTCAACTTCCCTCCGAGATGCGAGCGACCTTTCGAAAAAAGAAAGCTTTAAAATCACACAATCACGAAGACGATCCTCGTCGCCGTTGTTCGGCTTTCACATTGTATCTCCCACTTTCTTTCCCCTCCCTCTTTCTCCTTCCCCTGGTCTTTCACTGTAGGTCCCCTCCAACAAACTTTCTCCCTGGAGAAAGGATTCCCCATCATAACCCTTCTATAAGATTAAAGTTTTTTCTTTTCAGTTTCGTGTTCAGTTTTCTTTCCGAAGTAAGATGATCGCCCTAAAACTTTTTGTGGCTTCCCTTATTGTCTGAGAAGTTGGTCATTTTTTTCCTTTCTTTTTTTTCAAATCCTGGCATATTGGGTCTTCCTCACTTCTCGGATTTTGTTTGGCTAGGAAATCGATCTGGGATGAATTCTTTGTCAAATTCCTAATATACGTCATATATTAATCAAAAGACGTAGGGTGATTTTTTTTTTATCAAATTCCTGTCACATATAATGGATTTTTGGTCCGATTCCTATCATCAGTAATATTTTCATCAAAAGACGTTCGATGAAATCTTTGTCAAATTTCTATCACATATAATATAATCATTAAAAGACATGGAATGGATTTTTGTCAGGTGCCATCAAGTAATATTTTTATCAAAAGACGTAGGATGAATTCTTCATGAAATTCCTGTCACATGTCATAGTATCATCAAAAGACATGGAATGGATTTTTTTTCAGATTCCAATCACACGTAATATTATAATCGTTAGACATGGGATAGATTTTTTGTCGCATTCCTATTATAAGAAAAATAATCATATTTCTCTAACAAATAATATTATAATCTAGTGACAAATGATGGATTATTCGTCACATTCCTATCCTAATTAATATTATAATCAAAAGACGAACAAAATAATCATACAATCAATGAATGTTTCCCAATTTTCATTATCGTATTGTAACGTCGTATATTTCAAAGTCTGATTCAAAAACTTGCTATAATTATGTTCGCCAATTATCCAGTTCTCATATCTTTTGAAATGATATTCACAGTATTAAAAAGATACCTTTGGTATTTTAATTTACAAACTCTCGCATGTCAGAACAAAATTCTCTAATCGCATGAAACATCTTCCAAATCATCAGCAAATTGGCAAACGGTAGAAGCTATAGCAACTGCACCGTATCCCCTGTCACTGTAAAACATCATCCTTCGAAATGATAGTGACATTAAATATAAAATCATTTCCATCCAGGGACGAATAGTGTGTCAAGACGTCATTTTTTGAAATCAAATTAAACGGCGCTGCTGCTATGCAGGTGATGTATATATATATATATATATATATATATATATATATATATATATATATAAAAATATCCTCTTAAAGGTTGTTTGATTCTTTGACATTCAGTAGTTTGAGCGTTGTAAATGTCATCTCTCAGTATCTCGAGTCTCTATCTGTGCACTCGTTATAAATGTAGTTATGTGTACTATATACTTAAGAATGTATATGTATGTATGTATGTATATACACACACACACACACACACACACATATATATATATATATATATATATTATATATATATATATATATATATATATTATGTGTGTACCTATATGTACATATATATTAATATATCTATAATTCTTTATTTGTATTTTTTGATTACCCATCAACTTGGGGGCAATACTTTTTGGTAGATAAAGCAAATAGTTGTTTTTAATATATTGCTAATCCAACTCCTAAATTGATCTAGTCTACCAGGTGTAGATTTATTTCAAACACCTAGTATGTACATCAGAGGAATGTTCGTACTAAGACATTTGTCATTTTGTCGTAGATAATAACTACATTGATACTACTAAGATACACGTAAACTACTGTAAACTACTCCTTCATTTTGTTGCAGTTCTTAGATTTCATTTACATTCCTCCCTATTTCCTTTCTACTTTGTTTCAAAATTGACCAAAAGTACTTCATTCAGCTGATGGTTGTTCTGGAAATTGATGATGAGGTTTGTTATGATATAATGATACAGTCAAAACCTATAGTTTTATGTCGAATCCGCGAACCTGTCTTTTTAATGGTTATTATTCATCAGGAGAAGAAGATGTGCAGGACAAGCCAGAATTTCAGTAACCTTCTCAACGAACCTTTCAAAGGAAAAATTATATTGACTGATCAATGAAAAAGAAAATGAAGCCCAAACAAAAAAGAAACCTAAGACAATTGTCTAAATAAATAATTGAATAGGACACAACAATAAAGTTAATAATGCATTTAAAACTTACCATGATGAAAATTCAGGAAGAGAAAAATAATTAAGATAGAATGACCATTAGAGAGTGTATGTTATCAAACTGCCTTATCCAGTGTCATTCTGAAACGTCGATTCGAAGCTGTCAGTAGGTGAAAGAAGTTTTTCTGCAGTAGGACGAATACATTACCAACGTTAAGATTAAAATGCAACCTCTCTCTCTCTCTCTCTCTCTCTCTCTCTCTCTCTCTCTCTCTCGCTCCCCTTCCTTCGCCCCCTTTGACGTTATTTGCCTGAACAGGACAATAAAGGGACACTATTGTAGACAACATAATAGAAAGCCGGACGGATTGTTTGCAGGGCAATTTAATCAGCTTCGTTTAAAGAGGCATAGGGCAAAAAATGTCCTCGGGGAATCACCGTCTGCTGACGAAGGCTCCTGACGTTACAGAAAACGGGAGGCTGCGAGTTTTAAACCCACCTGTGTTAGGGCGCTCTTTGAATGTTGCTGCATTTTGTATGGGGAATGATTTTACTTGTTTCTTTATTAAAGCTACAGTTGACCATATGGATACCATGCTTTGTGGGGGAATAATCTTAAGCATTATTTTATTAAGACAGCAGTTGAAGATATTGGAAGTTTAGATAATACGAAATCGGTAATTCATGCTACGTTTTGTAAAGGGAATATTCTTAATCATTATTTTATTAAGACAACAATTGAAGATATTGGGAGTTTATATAATACGAAATCGTTAATTCATGCTGTTTAGTAAAGGCAATAATCTTAATTATTATTTTATCAAGACAACAGTTGCATGTATCGGGAGTTTAGATAATACGAAATCGATAATTCATGCAACGTTTTGTAAAGGCAATAATCTTAATTATTATTTTATTAAGACAACAATTGGAGATATTTGGAGTTTAGATAATACGGAATCGATTATTCATCCTATGATTTGTAAAGGGGATAATATTAGTCATTATTTTAAGAAGAACAGTTGAAGCTATTAGGAGTTTAGATAACACGAAATCGATAATGCATGCTATGTTTTATAAAGGGAATAATCTTAATTAGTATATTGTTAAGCCAACAACTGAAGATATTGGAAGTTTAGATAATGCCAAATCGGTAATTCATGTCATGTTTTGCATACGCAATGGTTTTAATTACTATTTTATTACGACAACAATTGACGATACAGAAAGTGTAGAAAATACTAAATCTATAAGAAATATTCGTGATTTCGTGAGTAAGGGAAATTTGAGAATTGTTTTCGCTTACAAACAAGTGTAACAGTTCCTTGCCAAAATGATAAGGTCTTTCCCGAGCAGTTAAGTCAATACCACAATAGCTACTTTGACTAAGTTTACGCAGCAAATTGCACCTTCAATCCACAGCAATGAATTCTCTCCCTAATCCTTTCCATAATACTCCTTGTTACGGATAATTTCCGTAACTTCTGATTCAACTGCTCCCACACATTCACGTATTCATGATTCCAGAAAAATGGAAGTAGTATCTTTTGGTTTCTGAAAGGCAATACGATGAGAAATTCAATAAAAGTAAAAAAAAAAAGTAAATGGACAATGCAAAAAGAAAAAATTTGAGTTGTAAAAAATGTCAAAGCGACAAGAGAGGATTAATGAAAATAATGTTTTTTGTAAACAAAGAATCAATGTTGGCAACAAAGAATCGATGTGGGCAACATAGAATTGATGTTAGCAACAAAGAATCGATGTGGGCAACATAGAATTGATGTTAGCAACAAAGAATCGATGTGGGTAACATAGAATTGATGTTAGCAACAAAGAATCGATGTTGGCAACAAAGAATCGATGTTGTCAACAAAGACCCGATGTTCTCAACAAAGAGTCGATGTTGGCAACAAAGATTCGATGTTGTCAACAAAGATTCGATGTTGGCAACAAAGATTCGATGTTGGCAACAAAGATTCGATGTCCCCAGAAGAGTTAGAATAAGATGGAAACTGTTTCCTCTTGGCTTTTATGTTTTCATCTGTTCCGTTATTTTTAATCCCTTTTTTATATTTTTGAGTGGGGGAGAAGGAGGCTTGAGTTTAGGTGTTGGTGGGGTGGGGGAGGGGGGTGCTGTCGGGTGTGAGGGCTGGGGGTTTTCTGTGCAAAAGACTAGAAGGGAAAGATGATCTCCGTTCAATTCTTATTTACTGATTCAGGTGACTTGATAAAGACCAGTTTATGGTGGCAAGATTAACATTTGCAATTCTGTTCAAATGCTTAATTTTCTTCCAATGGTAATTTATGGTGTATTTCAACCTTCATTACAGCTTAGTAATTTCACCTTTTGTTCACTAAATTCTTTTAAATTTCTCCAAGAAAGAATTATTCTTCATCACATTAATTTCATTCGCATTCCATACCCACACTTCACTCCCATAATGGAGACTTTGCTTAGCAGCTGTTTTGAAAATGTATTATTTCTTAATCCATCATTATATTTTATTCAGCATTTAATTTCGAATCAGATTTCAGGAAATTCTGTTAAATTCTCTAGATTTCACTACTCTCCACCACTTCACAGATCGAGAGAGAGAGAGAGAGAGAGAGACAGAGAGAGAGAGAGAGAGAGAGAGTTTTACCTTCCAGCTCTGTGCTATTTATGTTCGAGACAAAAATCCCCACGTGACATTATTTTGGAATACCGCAGCTGCTATTTTTCCTTTGGGAAAACGCAAAACTAGGCAGATGCCGCTTTTTACTTTTTTTATTTTCCTCGCGGGATCCAAATATTTCTAATGCCTCTGTTTCTCCCTCCCTCTGTCTTCTTTTTCTTCTCCAGCTAAGGATTATTTGTGCTTGGAATGCTTGTGTGCTTGGAGATGTTTATTGAAGTTTTTTTTTTACTGAGTTATTTAAAAGAAATATTTGAAAACACAGATAAAAGGATGTTTAGCATTCTGCAACTCCCCACGTCCGGAAAAGGTTTTTTTTTTATACAACTTTTTACAATTCGGAGTAAACTGAGTTTGCTATGTCTTACCTACAATTTAGGGCCTACACACACACGCACACACACACACACACACACACATACCTATATTACACACAAAATGTCTCAACTCTTCTAACTCTTCAAAGATTAATTATTAATTCTTGTACATTACAAGGCAAAGTAACCCCGCACAATCGTAACACATGAAATGATCAGAAAAATAAAGCATCTGTACTTCTTTTTTTTCGCTTGTTTTACAGCCCATCGAAACGGCTCCGCCCCCTTTTTTTCGCTCGTTTGACACCCCATCAAAGCAGCCCCACCCCCTTTTTTTTCCCTCGTGTGACACCATCAAAACGGCCCCGCCCTCTTTTTTTCGCTCTTTGGACACCCCATAAAAGTGGCCCCCCCCCATTTTTTTCGCTCGTTGGACACCCCATCAAACGCCTTCCCCCCTTTTTTTTCGCTCGTTTGACACCCCATCAAAAACTCCATTTTTCAATTCACTCGCAGCGATGTGAATTCATCCCAGTGATGGACACTTTGGCGATGCAAAGATCCTTCATTATGCCCGACCTAGGCTTCATTTTGTGCCTGATGAGCATGCAAATGCAACTGGCCCTCAATAATTGCAATGCTGCACACCATCAACCTCTTTATTAAGAAGATTGATTGCAATAGTTGTCTTCCGGGTTTTCGCTGAATAGTTTAACCTCAACAACCTCTTATTTTTGATAGATTAATTTGTGTATTTTAATGCTATTACAAGACGCAAAGATGAATAATTGATTCATTTCTCTGCTTTGTCTTGTAACGATTGGTTTTTGGACAAGTGAATTTTTGTGGCATCAGTTTCAAAAGGGCCGCGTGTTTCCTTTCTGGAACTGAAATACTTCAAATTGCTTCGGAGTTACGATTAATATTTTCCGCCAGGTGTTAATTAGAATGAAAACTGTTGGACAAAGTCAGTATATCAATAATGATAATTATGCCTTGAGAAAAATTCCCGTCACAATTCCTGCACAGTCGTTTAAAGCTTATACGACCACGCAATGTCACGATGTATTTGTCGCTATAGAAAGCAATTATTCCTTTTTCCACGTCAGGTAATATTAATAGATACAACAGTTTTCCCAAAAGATTGTCGCTATATAAGGCAATCTTTCCATTTTCCAGATAAGGTGATAAAAATAGATAGAAGATTTTTTTCCGAAATAAAACATTCTCATAGTTAAGTGACTGCGAAACATACTTTTCTGCATAAAAAATATCTTATAACCTTTATTTTTATAACTCATTCATAGGCATAAATAACCCAAGTCAGGTGTGGATAAAAAAAGAATACAGAGAAGTGTATCAGTGCTGGCATGAACGCCAGGTTTCATGAGGTAAGTGTATCAATACCGGTGTATAACATTATTTAATGCGTGTAAGGTAGGTTTCCTAAGAAAGTGAAAAGGTGAAATGTGAATTCATACGGAAAGGAAAGGTGCTTCTAGATTTTAGAGGCAATGATAAAAAAAATAAGCTTGATACATATGATCACCTATGGACTTTCACTATTTTGTTGAATGCGTAGTACTGAATTTCATTATTATTGCTCTTCCTAAAAGAGTATTACTGTAATGAATAACCAAAGATAAGCGAATTTATTTCATACATTCCATACAGAGTATTTTAGAAAATATCTCCCAGCCGACACTAATTTATTTCATTCAACGGATAACAACCCGCTCTTAGTGAATAATCACTTGGCACAGCAATTTCATTACAACTCTCGATATTAAACGGAGTTGTGTTACGATTTAGTTCTAAATAACGACCGTTAGGCATAAGTTTCCCCCAACGCCAATGAGATATTGGTATCTATCATTTTGATTGTTTTTTCCTCTCTAATGCAAATGATTTGAATTCACTCGGTTTAATTAACTTGGCAGAACAGTCGGTTTTTTTTTTTTTGGCTGGGGATAGAATGAACGCAATAAAATGGTTTCTGTTCATTGTGAGTTATTTATTTATTTATCAAATGCATTCGATAAGTGGAAAAAAGTCTTTTGTATAATATATCCAAGTCATAATTGTCGTAAGTCTTGAAGTTTCAATCGATTCTGTCTTCAACATTCATTAACAGACATTTTTATTTTTCTGTATAAGACAATTATTGACATAGCTATTTGTCTATCCGTCGGCACTTTTTGTCTACCACCAGATCTTATATATATATATATATATATATATATATATATATATATATATATATATATATATATATATATATATATATATAATCATTATATATATATATATATATATATATATATATATATATATATATATATATATATATATATATATATATATATCTTCGTTTATTTTTATTTCAGCCATGGCTGATTGGCCGCAGTTGAAGTATCCAGTAATGTCAAGGAACTTATTTGCAAGCCTAATTTGAGGTAAGTACGTTTAATTTTGACCACTGTAAAAATGACACACCACCAAAAATTTGACAATTTTTTTCTTTCTGTATCAGACTTCAAAATGTAGTGGGCTTTCGCATTTTGTGCACTTCGTAGTTAATCGACTGTGGTGGGTAAAAAAAAAAAATACAGTCTAAGAAACGTCATCCAAATAAAATACCATTTTTTGATAAATTTCGATGGAGGTTGTTTCGTTATATATATTGATAAAGTTATCATCATTCTCATAAATTCTATGATAGTTATTATTTCTGTCAGTGGGTTTCATGCCAGAATAAAGGGCTATAATAACAGCTGAAGAGATACAGGCAAATAAGATAATATAACCCAATAACGTGAAACGATTTTGGCGAAGCGAAATTATATGAAAAATAAATAAACAAAAAATATATCGTTCGTGCAATGGCGTAAGTCGATTCGCTTTCGTTCGAAAAGAATTTCGGGATTTGAAGGTTCTCTTTTCGTAATTTCTTCGTCCTCCGTTTTTTTTCTTTTTTTTTTTTTCTCTCTTCACAATATTTTCTGTTTTATCTCTGTTGCTTTTACCATTGCTGTAATCCCGTTTTCTGCTTCGTTTTCTCTTTCCTTTTTTGTGTGTACGAACGCGCAACTCTCATCAGAATGTTCGGAAATATTGTATTTCTTTGCGGATTATTCTGAATATTATTTTTTTACCATTTTTTTTATTCTCTTTTCAATTCATTGTTCTTAACTAAGTACTCTTAAAACCGCTAAAAGCACCCAAGTTAGATTTAAAAGGATATTCGTCAGTTTCGTTGCTGTATAAGGTATATTTTTTTTTTTATATTCTTGAAGTGTCATTAGTCTGTCAATATATTAATTTATTCCACAGGAAAATATACAACTTATAAAAGTATACACAGTCTTGTTAATATATATATATAGTATATATATATATATATATATATATATATATATATATATGTGTGTGTGTGTGTGTGTGTGTGTTTGTGTTTACATATACATATATATATATATATATATATATATATATATATATATATATATATATATATATTTATATACACCAATTTTTATTGTTACTAAATTCTTTATATTTTTATATTAGATCCGATTTGATTTTTTCATGTTTATATATGCATGCATGTATGTATGTATCTATGTACGTAGTATGTTGTAAGGGACCTTTCAGTAAACCAGACACTCCAAAGGAATTGAAACGTGCTAGCCACGATTTACTAATATTATTAACTTACCTACAAATGGGAGCCGCCTCCAGCCCCCCCCCCCCCCCACCCCCCCCCCTTTCAAATATTGTTATACTATCAGCTATTGATATTCAATAATTCTGGTCTGAATTTCGGTGTAGAGAATTCTTGATAACTCTCGTCATCCTTTCGCTTCATGTGATACAAACGTCTGCTTGGGCAAACACTGATTGAAAGCTCCAATAAATTTTGTTTTTGGAATTTAATCTTAGAGAAAGTAATATTTCAATTTATTGGATGTCATCTGCTTGGACAAAACCAATGATTAAGAGCTCCAATAAACTTTTTTCCTAGAATTTATTCTTAGAGAAAGTATCTAAATTTGTTGGCTGCCATCTGCTTAGGCAAGCGCTGATTGAAAGCTCCAATAAATTTTTTTCGAGGAATATATTCTTAGAGAAAGTATTTTAATTTATTGAATTTCATCTGCTTGAGCAAAAACACTGATTGAAAGCTCCAATAAATTTTTCCTTAGAATTTATTCTTAGAGAAAGTATTTCAATTTATTGGCTGTCATCTGCTTGGACAAAAACACTGAATAGGAGTTCCAATAAATGTTTTTTCTTGTCACCTATTTTGGAAGTTATTCTCTGGGAAAGGATTTTAATTCATTGGTTGTTATTTGTGACAATATGGTCCGCTGGTATAGCAGTTAGTGTCGTGGTATTCCACTCAGATTTCGCGGCTTCGTGTCCCTCTTAGGGAGACAAAAAAATCACTGGCTACAGATCTCAGAAATTGCCGTTTTTATATTTTTTCCTTTTTCTTCTAATTATCTGTTTTTGAATAATGCTTCTTTGCCATGAAAAATAATTCAATGTAAATATTTTGACACAGCACTTCATCAGAAAGCTTTTCACTTTTAACTGAGAATCCTGTAAATAAAAACTCTATTTAAATAGGTGACTGTTACGTCTACTATTCATTAACATATTGACAGAATATTTCACCTCTCTTATTAAATATGCTAAACGCTAGCTCGAAGACAAGGGAAAAGTAAAACTTCGTCCTGATAATCCCTTTAAAAACATATTTTGGCAAAAATCAAGGTCCTTTGATATCAAGCAGGAGAGAAGACCTTTGAAGTCCTTTTTTGATCTTCTTCGTGTTGTCGTCTTAGAACTGATAAAACTTAAGGTATAATAATCATAGGCGAACAAGGCTTGATCCGACATACAGCTTTCTCGGGAAGCGTGCTAAAATCTACGGTCAAATTGAGCGTAGTTTCACCAACGAAAATTAAAATGAATGCGCTCTATTTTATTAGAAATCATTGTTCTCTACTGTTTACCATGTGAAAGGCCTAGGGTTTTTGATTAATAATATATTGCCGATATGTTCGCTGTGACCTATTGGAATGTGGAGAAGCAACGACCCGGGAAACCTGACCAATGGGTTTTTGTGGATGGCTTGAGATAAAACTGCATAGTTAGACAAGTCAATGTACTCAGTTCATGAACTCTTCTCAAAGTGCCTTTGTGAAACTGGATGAAGCCAGTAATTGTGAGGCGCTAACAAAGTGTGCGTTTATATGTGCATGTGCACCTCTTCTATTGAAAATGTTGGATACCCAAGTCTATGGGGGATTTTGATAGAGGCGTCTTTGGAAGAAAGGCAGGATGCCATGGTGCTCTCCGAAGTGGTTTTTTTTAAGTGTGCAAAATAGTCCGGCTGCTTGGGTGAGTTTTTGAACTGTTTAGCCAAAGAGTGGCTTGTTATCTATTTGACATTTTTGTGAGGATATTCAATCTTTAATCTCTGATTGTTAAACTTGTGTGTATACTTATGGAGTGTGTTCTATGTCTTTGAACAGACGGTTCTAGCCGAACCATCATGGGGGACCGAGAGGGAATCCCGAGGGGGATATGGACTTTTGGTGACTAAAAATACTGTTTAGACATTTTTGTTGGGGTTTTAATTGAATTGATGCATTATTTATTCATTGTTAATAAATGTTTATTTTATGATGCAACTCTCTCATTTTGGTTACCTGTTAGAGTGGAGAGAGAGAGAGAGAGAGAGAGAGAGAGAGAGAGAGAGAGAGAGAGAAAGGTGACACTGCTAGAGAGAGGTGGAGAGAGAGAAAGAGAGGTTTGTTTGTGGTTTGCCTTGACGCTCGAGTTACACGTTTACCAAATGAATAATGAGGAAATATCCTCATTACAGGGTTTGGTGGCAGGCGGTGAAAAAGGTTTTTTATATGCCTGGGAACGCCAATGAAGAGATAGGTGACCAGTTAAATGTAGAGGGGATTGTTAGATCTCAGTTGCTAAGTGAAGGGGGCAGAGAAATATCCATCCGTGGGATGTGGGATGAGGAAAGAAATTCTATTAGAGTCATCAAATTTGCCCGTACCGAGATTCTCCAGGGCGTGAGAGTAACTCAGTCTGGTTTGTGAGTGAGTGTTGCCAGGTGCCTTCTCGCCGATCGCGTTTGCATTGGACGAGATTTACGTATTCTACGCAGATTTTGGGGTGGTTTTCTCTTATTTTGGACATGTGAGTGTTACTGTGTGTTTTTTTTTAATCCTGGGGGCTTTTTTTTGAGACGGGTTCAAGAGGTCAAAAATTTTTTTTTTTTTTTGTCTTTGCCCATAGTAGCAGAAGTGATGTGTTTTCTTTATTTGCGTGTGTTTATAATAGACGTATTCGTCTTTGTTTAATATGAGGGTGTATAAAGATGTTTTTTTTCATACATGTGAACTGTGCTTAGATAGCATATTTAGCTCAGAGACAGAGCGGCCACACAATTTTACGGATTCAGCACATTTCTGCTAACCGAGCAGAGAGGCGCATTGCAAGGGGAGTATGGCCTGCCTCTAGGGATAGTGCATGTGCATGGGGAGGGGACTACTGGCATGCCCCGGGAGTATCACTTGGCTGAGGGGTGTTTCAATGCTCATTGGGGGGGAGAAACTTTTTTTTTTTTCTCAGTGTGGGTGAACTCCCCCTTTCTTTTTTTTTCTTTGTCGGTCTGTTGAAGACAAGTCTGGCCTTGACAATGAATACTAAGACATCAGCTGATTGATTAGTTGATGAAGTGAAACGCCCGTAGAGTCTTTTTTTTTAGAAAAGATTTTTTTTTTTCATTCTTGGATGAAGAGAAAAGGAAATAAAAAGAGAATTGACATGCATTGTATGGGTGTATGTTTTCCTTATTCTTTGGAAGACACAAAAGGGGAGACACAGATTATTATTGTTATTTTTTTTTATTGTGTTGGAGGGATTACTTTAAAAATGGTGCCAAGTGGTGATGTATGGTGATGCCCGGTGCCGTGAATGGTGTTGTATCTGTGTTGTGTGGCAATGGTGGTATATACTGGAGAAATTTGTGTGTCATAAGGTTCAGCATTACTGGTGTATGATATTTGAATTTCACCCTTATTTGAGATCTTTGCAAGAGAATTGTTACTATGGAGAGTTATTATTATTGTTATTAATAATTATTATACTTGAGATGTGTCACGGGAGGGTTGCTTAAGTATAATTATCATTACGGGAGACTTGTTTTACGAGAGATTTGAGATATTTCATGAGAGATTATTTTATAATTGTTACAGGTAATCATTCATGGAGAATTATTACAATGAATTAATGGGAGAAGTCTTGTCTTAGTTATTTGTTGAGTTTTGCTGAATCTTGATGAATCTGGCTGAATCTTGGTGAATTGTGTTGAATCTTGCTGAACTTTTGCTGAATTTTGTGCTGAATTTTTGGAAAGTGGATAAGCATTAACATAGGTGATATTTTTTTTTCATACTGATACTAGTGATTTATTTTTTTACATTTTCATCGCAATAAATAAATCATAAATATCCTGTCCTAAAATAATATCCTATCCTAAGATAATAAGAGGCGAATTATCATCCTTCTCATTTTATGATAGTTGTCTTAAGTCTAAGTCGCTGAACTGGCGATAATTATTAAAAGATGAAAACATGATGGGTGAATCGAAGGAGAACAGACGAAACTCATAGGTAATTGAATAAGCAATGGAATCAGGAGAAGGGAGAGTAGATGAGTAAATGAAGAGGAAAACCCAATGAACATTAGATCATAAGATGAATTATATGATTTGAAAGGTGGTCTCGCGGGAAACTGGAGTCTTCTAATATTGGAATTGGCACTTTGATGTCCGTCCAACCGAATAGCGAAAAATGGGTAAACTTGGTTGATGTGTGGGTGAGGGCAGAGATGTAATTCTGATAATGGATGCAATGAAGATTAAGCAATATCTAATAGAAAAATAAAAAACTCGTTGAATATGGAGGGATGATGACGCACGCTCGGTTTAGGTAGTATAGAAATCTGCCATTCTCATATTGAGTTGGAAAATGTGTTATTGAAGCTGTATTGATAGATCTTGTGACATTTGCTAATCGAAGTGACTATGGCTAGGTATACGCACCTAGATAATTTTCCTTTTCAATAACTTGCAGAGAACAATAATGAATGTAATATGAGGGGTGTAAATAAAGTGAATAAAACTGAAAATGGTTTGGTTATGTGAATTGTTAGCAAAAGAATGCTATATATGTGTAACAGTTACAAAGCAAAATATAAATCACTGACACCTATTAGAGTGAATATTTTTGGTTTTCGTTACACACAAGGTCATGGTATCATGTTATCACTATGATTTATAGTGAATTTTTACGTTCACAGAAATTACTTCGGAATATTGCAGACACCAACTAGGCCTTTAGAAAATGGAATTTTCCAGTTCTCTGTTACTTCTTACGAGTATGAAAATTCTTTTGTTGACAACCGAGAAATTTAGCAACTAAAGTTGAAAAGCAGTGAACACTAAATACCACGCAAGAAATAAACTGCACCTTGAAACCCTTTGTAAAAATACAAAAAGTTAAACCCTTTGTAAAAATGCAAATAGTTCATTGTTTCCCCTCCACTGATCTCATATTTCTCGACGAAGAGATGACAAATAACTTCAAGTTTCTTATAGGAGGCTCAGTAAAGAACTGTCAAATTGCAGTTACAGGATCTTTGAATATCAGTAACGAAAGCTTTCGATAACTGGATCATTGAATATCAGTAACGAAAGCTTTCGGTAACTGGAATGAATGAGAAAATAATTAAATTAATTATGCATCCCAGGATCATTGAAAACCAACTACAAAAAAATGTCCAGTAGCTGATGAGTGGAGAGATATAAACAATTCTTTATGTATGCCGCACATGAACTTTAGATATTCCTTTCACTGAACCTCATTGTTCAGATATCAATATTTGCTGACACGACGCCAACATGTTTGCGAGGGGAACGAAAACGCCATAAACATAGATGGCTTTGAGGTATATAGTTGTTTCATGTTTATTGATGAGCTAGTAAACTCTCTCTCTCTCTCTCTCTCTCTCTCTCTCTCTCTCTCTCTCTCTCTCTTTTCTTTTCACGCACCTGGTGTAGTGACCAGTGCGTAGCAAGATGTTCCATGTTTAGTCCATGGGGAGGATATATATATATATATATTATATATATATATATATATATATATATACATATATATATACATAATATATACATATATATATATATATATATATATATATATATATATATATATATTTAAATATGTGTGTGTATGTATGTATGTATATGTGTGTGTTGTCGTATATTGAGAATATCAATGTAAACTCAAAATTCATCCAGTAAAAGCTATCAGAGTAATGTATGTAAAATCGACTTGAAATTCTTCCCAACTTATATATATATATATATATATATATATATATATATATATATATATATATATATATATATATATATATATATATATATATACTCCCCATGGACTAAACATGGAACATCTTGCTACGCACTGGTCACTACACCAGGTGCGTGAAAAGAGAGAGAGAGAGAGAGAGAGATAGATGAGGGACGAGAGAGAGAGGAGAGGAGAGAGAGAGGAGAGACAGTTCACTAGCTCATCAATAAACATGAAACAACTATATACAACACAAAGCCATCTATGTTTGTGGCGTTCTCGTTCCCCTTGCAAACATGTTGGCGTCGTGTCAGCCAATATTGATATCTGAACAATGAGGTTTATTGATAGGAATATCTAAAGTTCATGTGCGGCATACATAAAGAATTGTTTATATCTCTCCACTCATCAGCTACTAGACATTTTTTTGTAGTTGGTTTTCAATGATCCTGGGATGCATCATTAAATTAATGATTTTCTCATTCATTTCAATCATCTACATCTTTCGTAGTGATAATCAAAGATCCTGTAACTGAAATATGATAATTCTTTAACTGAGCCTCCTATAAGAAACTTGAAGTTTTTTCTGTCATTACTTTGTGTGTAGAGAAAACCAAAAATATTCACTCTAATAGGTGTCATGAATTTATATTTTGCTTTGTAACTGTTACACATATATAGCATTCTTTTGCAAACAATTCACATAACCAAACCATTTTCAGTTTTATTCACTTTATTTACACCCCTCATATTACATTCATTATTGTTCTCTGCAAGTTATTGAAAAGGAAAATTATCTAGGTGCGTATACCTAGCCATAGTCACTTCGATTAGCAAATGTCACAAGATCTATACAGCTTCAATAACACCTTTTCCAACTCAATATAAGAATGGCAGATTTCTATACTACCTAAACCGAGCGTGCGTCATCATCCCACCATATTCATCGAGGTTTTTTTTATTAGATATTGCTTAATCTTCATTGCATCCATTATCAGAATTACATCTCTGCCCTCACCCACACATCAACCAAGTTTACCCATCTTTCGCTATTCGGTTGGACGGACATCAAAGTGCCAATTCCAATATTAGAAGACTCCAGTTTCCCGCGAGACCACCTTCCAATTCATATAATTCATCTTATTATCTAATGTTCATCTAATGTTCATTGGGTTTTCCTCTTCATTTACTCATCTACTCTCCCTTCTCCTGATTCCATTGCTTATTCAATTACCTATGAGTTTCGTCTGTTCATTTTTTTATCTATTAATAATCATCAGCTGTTCAGCAACTTAGACTTAAGAAAACTATCATAAAATATTAAAAACAAAGAACAAACATCTACCTTTTATGATTGAGTCAGAAGGATGATAATTCGCCTCTTATTATCTTAGGATAGGATATTATTTCAGGATAGGATATCTATGATTTATTTATTACGATGAAAATGTAAAAAAATAAATAATGTGCATGGTAAACAGTAGAGAACAATGATTTCTAATAAAATATAGCGTATTCATTTTAATTTTCGTTGGTGAAACGACGCTCTATTTGACCGTAGATTTTAGCACGAGTCCCGAGAAAACTGGAGGTCGGATAAAGTCTTGTTCGCCTTATGATTATTATACCTTAAGTTTTATCAGTTCTAAGACGACAACACGAAGAAGATCAAAAAAGGACTTCAAAGGTCTTCTCTCCTGCTTGATATCAAAGGACCTTGATTTTTGCCAAAATATGTTTTTAAAGGGATTATCAGGACAAAGTTTTACTTTTCCCTGGTCTTCGAGCAAGCGTTTAGCATATTTAATAAGAGAGGTGAAATATTCTGTCAATATGTTAATGAATAGTAGACGTAACAGTCACCTATTTAAATAGACTTTTTATTTACAGGATTCTCAGTTAAAAGTGAAAAGCTTTCTGATGGAGTGCCCTGTCAAAAGATTTACATTGAATTATTTTTCATGGCAAAGAAGTATTATTCAAAAACAGATAAGAAGAAGAAAAAGGAAAAAATATAAAAACGGCAATTTCTGAGATCTGTAGACAGTGATTTTTTGTCTCCCTGGGAGGGACACGAAGCCGCGAAATCTGAGTGGAATACCACGACACTAACTGCTATACCAGCAGACCATATTGTCAAAAATAATAACCAATGAATTAAAATCCTTTCCCAGAGAATAAATTCCAAAATAGGTGACAAGAAAAAACATTTATTGGAACTCTTATTCAGTGTTTTTGTCCAAGCAGATGACAGCCAATAAATTGAAATACTTTCTCTAAGAATAAATTCTAAGGAAAAATTTATTGGAGTTTTCAATCAGTGTTTTTCCTCAAACAGATGAAATTCAATAAATTAAAATACTTTCTCTAAGAATATATTCCCAGAAAAAAATTTATTGGAGCTTTCAATCAGCGTTTGCCTAAGCAGATGGCAGCCAATAAATGTAGATACTTTCTCAAAGAATAAATTCTAGGAAAAAAGTTTATTGGAGCTCTTAATCGGTGGTTTTGTCCAAGCAGATGACACCCAATAAATTGAAATATTACTTTCTCTAAGATTAAATTTCAAAAACAAAATTTATTGGAGCTTTCAATCAGTGTTTGCCCAAGCAGTTATTTGTATCACATGAAGCGAAAGGATGACGAGAGTTATCAAGAATTCTCTACACCGAAATTCAGACAAGAATTATTGAATATCAATAGCTGATAGTATTACAATATTTGAAAGGGGGGGGGGGCGCTGGAGGCGGCTCCCATTTGTAGGTATGTTACTAATATTAGTAAATCGTGGCTAGCACGTTTCAATTCCTTTAGAGTGTCTGATTTACTGAAAGGTCCCTTACAACATACTAAGTACATACATACATACATGCATGCATGCATATATAAACATGAAAAAATCAAATCGGATTTAATATAAAAATGTAATGAATTTAGTAACAATAAAAATTGGTGTATATATATATATCTATAATATATATATATATATATATATATATATATATATATATTATAATATATATATATATATATATTATATATATATATTATATATATATATATATATAATATAATATATTAACAAGACTGTGTATACTTTCGTAAGTTGTATATTTTCCTGTAGAATAAATGAATATAATGACAGACTAATGACACTTCAAGAATATATATAAAAAAAAAATATGCCTTATACAGCAAACGAAACTGACGAATATCCTTCTAAATCTAACTTGGGTGCTTTAGCGGTTTTAAGAGTACTTAGTTAAGAACAGTGAATTGAAAACAAAATAAAAAAAATGGTAAAAAAAATAATATTCAAAATAATCCGCAAAGAAATGCAATATTTCCGAACATTCTGATGAGAGTTACGCGTTCGTACACACAAAAAAGGAAAGAGAAAACGAAGCAGAAAACGGGATTACAGCAATGGTAAAAGCAACAGAGATAAAACAGAAAATATTGCGAAAGAGAATAAAAAAAGAAAAAAAAAACGGTGGACGAAGAAATTACGAAAAGAGAACCTTCAAATCCCGAAATTCTTTTCGAACGAAAGCGAATCGACTTACGCCATTGCACGAACGATATATTTTTTTTTTTATTTTTTTTTTTCCATATAATTTCGCTTCGCCAAAATCGTTTCACGTTATTGGGTTATATTATCTTATTTGCCTGTATCTCTTCAGCTGTTATTATAGCCCTTTATTCTGACATGAAACCCACTGACAGAAGTAATAACTATCATAGAATTTATGAGAATGATGATAACTTTATCAATATATATAACGAAACAACCTCCATTGAAATTTATAAAAAAAAAATTATTTTATTTGGATGACGTTTCTAAGACTGTCTTTTTTTTTTTTTTTTACCCACCACAGCCCACCACAGTCGATTAACTACGAAGTGCACAAAATGCGAAAGCCCACTACTTTTTGAAGTCTGATACAGAAAGAAAAAAATTGTCAAATTTTTGGTGGTGTGTCATTTTTACAGTGGTCAAAATTAAACGTACTTACCTCAAATTAGGCTTGCAAATAAGTGCCTTGACATTACTGATACTGCAACTGCGGCCAATTAGCCATGGCTGAAATAAAAAGAATATATAGTATAAAATATATATATGTATATATATATGATATATATAATTTAATATATATAATATATATAAATATAATATATATATATACATATATATATAGATATTATATATAATATATATATACATATATATATGTATATATATTATGTATATATACATATATATATATATATATATATATATATATATATATATATATATATATATAGATATGGCAAAATATATATATAAAGATCTGGTGGTAGACAGAAAAAGTGCGGACGGACAGACAAATAGCTATCTCAATAATTGTCTTATACAGAAAAATAAAAATGGCTGTTAATGAATATTGAAGACAGAATCGATTGAAACTTCAAGACAGACGACAATTATAACTTGGATATATTATACAAAAGACTTTTTTCCACTTATCGAATGCATTTGATAAATAAATAAATAACTCACAATGAACAGAAACCATTTTATTGCGTTCATTCTATCCCCAGCCCCCCCCAAAAAAACCGATTGTTCTGCCAAGTTAATTAAACCGAGTGAATTCAAATCATTTGCATTAGAGAGGAAAAAACAATCAAAATGATAGATACCAATATCTCATTGGGCGTTGGAACTTATGCCTAACGGGTCGTTATTTAGAACTAAATCGTAACACAACTCCGTTTAATATCGAGAGTTGTAATGAAATTGCTGTGTCAAGTGATTATTCACTAAGAGCGGGTTGTTATCCGTTGAATGAAATAAATTAGTGTCGGCTGGGAGATATTTTCTAAAATACTCTGTATGTAAATTATGAAATAAATTCGCTTATCTTTGGTTATTCATTATAGTAATATTCTTTTAGGAAGAGCAATAATAATGAAATTCAGTGCTACACATTCAACAAATACTGAAAGTCCATAGGTGAGCATATGTATCAAGCTTATTTTTTTTATCATTGCCTGAAATCTAAAAGCACCTTTCCTTTCCGTATGAAATCACATTTCACCTCTTCACTTTCGTAGGAAACCTACCTTACACGCATTAAATAATGTTATACACCGTGTAGTGTTGATACACTGACCTCATGAAACCTGGCGTACATGCCAGCACTGATACACTTCTCTTTATTCTTCTTATCCACACCTGACTTAGGTTATTTATGCCTATGAATGAGTTATTATAAAAATAAAGGTTAAAAGATATTTTTTATGCAGAAAAGTATGTTTCGCAGTCACTTAACTATGAGAATGTTTTATTTCGGGGGAAAATCTTGTATCTATTTTTATCACCTTAACTGGAAAATGGAAAGATTGCCTTAGATAGCGACAATCTTTTGGTAAAACTGTTTTATCTATTAATATTACCTGACGTGGAAAAAGGATTAATTGCTTTCTATAGCGACAAATTCATCGTGACATTGCGTGGTTGAATAAGCCTTAAACGACTGCGCAGGAATTGTGACGGTAATTTTTCTCAAGGCCCAGCATAATTATCATTATTGATATACTGACTTTGTCCAACAGTTTTCATTATGATTAATAATGAAAAAATAAAGCATCTGTACTTCTTTTCTTTCGCTTGTTTGACACCCCATCGAAACGGCACCGCCCCCTTTTTTTCGCTCGTTTGACACCCCATCAAAGCGGCCACACCCCCTTTTTTTCGCTCGTTTGACACCCCATCAAAACGGCCCCGCCCCCTTTTTTCGCTCGTTGGACACCCCATCAAAGCGGCCCCGCCCATTTTTTTCCCCTCGTGTGACACCCCATCAAACGCCTCCCCCACTTTTTTTTTCGCTCGTTTGACACCCCATCAAAAACTCCATTTTTCAATTCACTCGCAGCGATGTGAATTCATCCCAGTGATGGACACTTTGATGATGCAAAGATCCCTTCATTATGCCCGACCTAGGCTTCCTTTTGTGCCTGATGAGCATGCAAATGCAACTGGCCCTCAATAATTGCAATGCTGCACACCATCAACCTCTTTATTAAGAAGATTTATTGCAATAGATGTCTTCCGGGTTTTCGCTGAATAGTTGAACCTCAACAACCTCTTATTTTTGGTAGATTAATTTGTGTATCTTAATGCTATCACAAGACGCAAAGAAGAATAATTGATTCATTTCTCTGCTTTGTCGTCTCACGATTGGTTTTTGGAGAAGTGAACTTTTGTAGCCTCAGTTTCAAAAGCGCCGCGTGTTTCCTTTCTGGAACTGAAATGCTTCATATTGCTTTGGAGTTACGATTAACATTCACCTGGCGGAAAATGTTAATCGTAACTCCAAAGCAATATGAAGCATTTCAGTTCCAGAAAGGAAACACGCGGCGCTTTTGAAACTGAGGCTACAAAAGTTCACTTCTCCAAAAACCAATCGTGAGACGACAAAGCAGAGAAATGAATCAATTATTCTTCTTTGCGTCTTGTGATAGCATTAAGATACACAAATTAATCTACCAAAAATAAGAGGTTGTTGAGGTTCAACTATTCAGCGAAAACCCGGAAGACATCTATTGCAATAAATCTTCTTAATAAAGAGGTTGATGGTGTGCAGCATTGCAATTATTGAGGGCCAGTTGCATTTGCATGCTCATCAGGCACAAAAGGAAGCCTAGGTCGGGCATAATGAAGGGATCTTTGCATCATCAAAGTGTCCATCACTGGGATGAATTCACATCGCTGCGAGTGAATTGAAAAATGGAGTTTTTGATGGGGTGTCAAACGAGCGAAAAAAAAAAGTGGGGGAGGCGTTTGATGGGGTGTCACACGAGGGGAAAAAAATGGGCGGGGCCGCTTTGATGGGGTGTCCAACGAGCGAAAAAAGGGGGCGGGGCCGTTTTGATGGGGTGTCAAACGAGCGAAAAAAAGGGGGTGTGGCCGCTTTGATGGGGTGTCAAACGAGCGAAAAAAAGGGGGCGGTGCCGTTTCGATGGGGTGTCAAACAAGCGAAAGAAAAGAAGTACAGATGCTTTATTTTTCTGATCATTTCATGTGTTACGATTGTGCGGGGTTACTTTGCCTTGTAATGTACAAGAATTAATAATTAATCTTTGAAGAGTTAGAAGAGTTGAGACATTTTGCGTGTAATATAGTATGTGTGTGTGTGTGTGTGTGTGTGTGTGTATGTGTGTAGGCCCTAAATTGTAGGTAAGACATAGCAAACTCAGTTTACTCCGAATTGTAAAAAGTTGTATAAAAAAAAAACCTTTTCCGGACGTGGGGAGTTGCAGAATGCTAAACATCCTTTTATCTGTGTTTTCAAATATTTCTTTTAAATAACTCAGTAAAAAAAAAACTTCAATAAACATCTCCAAGCACACAAGCATTCCAAGCACAAATAATCCTTAGCTGGAGAAGAAAAAGAAGACAGAGGGAGGGAGAAACAGAGGCATTAGAAATATTTGGATCCCGTGAGGAAAATAAAAAAAGTAAAAAGCGGCATCTGCCTAGTTTTGCGTTTTCCCAAAGGAAAAATAGCAGCTGCGGTATTCCAAAATAATGTCACGTGGGGATTTTTGTCTCGAACATAAATAGTACAAAGCTGGAAGGTAATAGTCTCTCTCTCTCTCTCTCTCTCTCTCTCTCTCTCTCTCTCTCTCTCGATCTGTGAAGTGGTGGAGAGTAGTGAAATCTAGAGAATTTAACAGAATTTCCTGAAATCTGATTCGAAATTAAATGCTGAATAAAATAAAATGATGGATTAAGAAATAATACATTTTCAAAACAGCTGCTAAGCAAAGTCTCCATTATGGGAGTGAAGTGTGGGTATGGAATGCGAATGAAATTAATGTGATGAAGAATAATTCTTTCTTGGAGAAATTTAAAGAATTTTAGTGAACAAGGTGAAATTACTAAGCTGTAATGAAGACTGAAATACACCATAAATTCCCATTGGAAGAAAATTAAGCATTTGAACAGAATTGCAAATGTTAATCTTGCCACCATAAACTGGTCTTTATCAAGTCACCTGAATCAGTAAATAAGAATTGAACGGAGATCATCTTTCCCTTCTAGTCTTTGCACAGAAACCCCCAGCCCTCACACCCGACAGCACCCCCCTCCCCCACCCCACCAACACCTAAACTCAAGCCTCCTTCTCCCCCACTCAAAAATATAAAAAAGGGATTAAAAATAACGGAACAGACGAAAACATAAAAGCCAAGTTTCCATCTTATTCTAACTTTTCTGGGGACATCGAATCTTTGTTGCCAACATCGAATCTTTGTTGCAAACTTCGAATCTTTGTGGCCAACATCGAATCTTTGTTGACAACTTTGAGTGTTTGTTGACAACATCGATTCTTTGTAGCCAACATCGAATCTTTGTTGCCAACATCGAATCTTTGTTGACAACATCGAGTGTTTGTTGACAACATCGATTCTTTGTAGCCAACATCGATTCTTTGTTGCTAATATCAATTCTATGTTGCCCACATCGATTCTTTGTTGCTAACATCAATTCTATGTTGCCCACATCGATTCTTTGTTGCCAACATTGATTCTTTGTTTACAAAAAATATTATTTTCATTAATCCTCTCTTGTCGCTTTGACATTTTTTACAACTCAAAATCTTTCTTTTTGCATTGTTCATTTACTTTTTTTTTTTTTTTTTTACTTTTATTGAATTTCTCATCGTATTGCCTTTGAGAAATCAAAAGATACTACTTCCATTTTTCTGGAATCATGAATACGTGAATGTGTGGGAGCAGTTGAATCAGAAGTTACGGAAATTATCCGTAACAAGGAGTATTATTATGGAAAGGATTAGGGAGAGAATTCATTGCTGTGGATTGAAGGTGCAATTTGCTGCGTAAACTTAGTCAAAGTAGCTATTGTGGTATTGACTTAACTGCTCGGGAAAGACCTTATCATTTTGGCAAGGAACTGTTACACTTGTTTGTAAGCGAAAACAATTCCCAAATTTTCCTTACTCACGAAATCACGAATATTTCTTATAGATTTAGCATTCTCTACACTTTCTGTATCGTCAATTGTTGTTGCAATAAAATAGTAATTAAAACCATTGCGTATGCAAAACATGACATGAATTACCGATTTCGCATCATCTAAACTTCCAATATCTTGAGTTGTTGGCTTGAGAAACTAATATTTAATATTATTCCCTTTATAAAACATAGCAAGCATTATAGATTTCGTGTTATCTAAACTCCCAATAGCTTATATTGTTGTTCTTAAAATAAAAATAATGTTATTTCCTTTACAAAACAGAGGATGAATAATCGAATTCGTATTATATAAACTCCTAGTATCTTCAATTGTTGTCTTAATAAAATAATTATTAAGATAATTCCCTTTACAAAACAACATGCATTATCGATCTCGTATCATCTAAACTCCCGATACCTGCAACTGTTGTCTTAATAAAATAATAATTAAGATTATTCCATTTACAAAACATAGGATAAATAATCGATTCCGTATTATCTAAACTCCCAATATCTTCAACTGCTGTCTTAATAAAATAATGTTTAAAATTATTCCCCTACAAAGCATGGTATCCATATGGTCAACTGTAGCTTTAATAAATAAAATCATTCCCCATACTAAACACAGCAGCACTCAAAGAGCGCCCTAACACAGGCGGGCTTAAAACTCGCAGCCTCCCGTTTTCTGTAACGTCAGGAGCCTTCGTCAGCAGACGGTGATTCCCCGAGGACATTTTTTGCCCTATGCTTGTTTAAACGAAGCTGATTAAATTGCCTTGCAAACAATCCGTCCGGCTTTCTATTATGTTGTCTACAATAGTGTCCCTTTATTGTCCTGTTCAGGCAAATAACGTCAAAGGGGGCGAAGGAAGGGGAGCGAGAGAGAGAGAGAGAGAGAGAGAGAGAGAGAGGTTGCATTTTAATCTTAACGTTGGTAATGTATTCGTCCTACTGCAGAAAAGCTTCTTTCACCTACTGACAGCTTCGAATCGACGTTTCAGAATGACACTGGATAAGGCAGTTTGATAACATACACTCTCTAATGGTCATTCTATCTTAATTATTTTTCTCTTCCTGAATTTTCATCATGGTAAGTTTTAAATGCATTATTAACTTTATTGTTGTGTCCTATTCAATTATTTATTTAGACAATTGTCTTAGGTTTCTTTTTTGTTTGGGCTTCATTTTCTTTTTCATTGATCAGTCAATATAATTTTTCCTTTGAAAGGTTCGTTGAGAAGGTTACTGAAATTCTGGCTTGTCCTGCACATCTTCTTCTCCTGATGAATAATAACCATTAAAAAGACAGGTTCGCGGGGATTCGACATAAAACTATAGGTTTTGACTGTATCATTATATCATAACAAACCTCATCATCAATTTCCAGAACAACCATCAGCTGAATGAAGTACTTTTGGTCAATTTTGAAACAAAGTAGAAAGGAAATAGGGAGGAATGTAAATGAAATCTAAGAACTGCAACAAAATGAAGGAGTAGTTTACAGTAGTTTACGTGTATCTTAGTAGTATCAATGTAGTTATTATCTACGACAAAATGACAAATGTCTTAGTACGAACATTCCTCTGATGTACATACTAGGTGTTTGAAATAAATCTACACCTGGTAGACTAGATCAATTTAGGAGTTGGATTAGCAATATATTAAAAACAACTATTTGCTTTATCTACCAAAAATATGCCCCCAAGTTAGGGTAAATAAATAAATAAAGAATTATAGATATATTAATATATATGTACATATAGGTACACACATAATATATATATATATATATTTATATATATATATATATATGTGTGTGTGTGTGTGTGTGTGTATATACATACATACATACATATACATTCTTAAGTATACAGTACACATAACTACATTTATAACGAGTGCACAGATAGAGACTCGAGATACTGAGAGATGACATTTACAACGCTCAACTACTGAATGTAAATGAATCAACACTTTAAGAGGATATATATATATATTATATATATATATATATATATATATATATATATATATATATATATATATATATATATAATATATATATATACATCACCTGCATAGCAGCAGCGCCGTTTAATTTGATTTCAAAAAATGACGTCTTGACACACTATTCGTCCATGGATGGAAATGATTTATATTTAATGTCACTATCATTTCGAAGGATGATGTTTTACAGTGACAGGGGATACGGTGCAGTTGCTATAGCTTCTACCGTTGCCAATTGCTGATGATTTGGAAGATGTTTCATGCGATTAGAGAATTTTGTTCTGACATGCGAGAGTTTTAAATTAAAATACCCAAGGTATCTTTATACTGTGAATATCATTTCAAAAGATATGAAGAACTGGATAATTGGCGAACATAATTATAGCAAGTTTGAATCAGACTTTGAAATATACGACGTTAAAATACGATAATGAAATTGGGAAACATTCATTGATTGTATGATTATTTTGTTCGTCTTTTGATTATAATATTAATTAGGATAGGAATGTGACGAATAATCCATCATTTGTCACTAGATTATAATATTATTTGTTAGAGAAATATGATTATTTTTCTTATAATAGGAATGCGACAAAAAATCTATCCCATGTCTAACGATTATAATATTACGTGTGATTGGAATCTGAAAAAAAATCCATTCCATGTCTTTTGATGATACTATGACATGTGACAGGAATTTCATGAAGAATTCATCCTACGTCTTTTGATAAAAATATTACTTGATGGCACCTGACAAAAATCCATTCATGTCTTTTGATGATGATATTATATGTGATCGAAATTGGACAAAGATTTCATCGAACGTCTTTTGATTAAAATATTACTGATGATAGGAATCGGACCAAAAATCCATTATATGTGACAGGAATTTGATAAAAAAAAAATCACCCTACGTCTTTTGATTAATATATGACGTATATTAGGAATTTGACAAAGAATTCATCCCAGATCGATTTCCTAGCTAAACAAAATCCGAGAAGTGAGGAAGACCCAATATGCCAGGATTTGAAAAAAAACAAAGAAAGGAAAAAAATGACCAACTTCTCAGACAATAAGGGAAGCCACAAAAAGTTTTAGGGCGATCATCTTACTTCGGAAAGAAAACTGAACACGAAACTGAAAAGAAAAAACTTAATCTTATAGAAGGGTTATGGTGGGGAATCCTTTCTCCAGGGAGAAAGTTTGTTGGAGGGACCTACAGTGAAAGACCAGGGGAAGGAGAAAGAGGGAGGGGAAAGAAAGTGGGAGATACAATGTGAAAGCCGAACAACGGCGACGAGGATCGTCTTCGTGATTGTGTGATTTTAAAGCTTTCTTTTTTCGAAAGGTCGCTCGCATCTCGGAGGGAAGTTGAGAGAAAGGACGCTGTTGATGGGACAGAAAATTGTGATGGAAGAGGATGATGGAAAGATAATTATGAGAAAGAATGAGATACTTTTCTTTTATTGGCAGAGTTTTACAAGAACTCAACGCATTTGAGGAAAAAACTAAAAAAAAAAATAGAAAATAAGAATTTTCATTATTAGCAGAAAACGTCCGAAAAACGTTTGATCTGACATACAACAGTAAAAAAATGAAAATACTAAAAGTATCTATATAATGTACATAACATTTCAAAAGACATGGACAGCTTGATAACTGGAGAACATAATTATTCTGAAAATTAATTCATTGTGACCGTCTTTTATAACGCCATTACACGCATTATAAATACAGTATATTGTATTTCTATGATCAGACTGGCTATTCTATTTCAATACCTATATATAATTATTCTGAACATTTCTTCCCTGTGACAATCGTCTAAAACATTATTGTACACATAGTACAATAATGGTCATTCTTTCTTAACAATTACAACTTTAGGCATAACAGGTTTTCTGTTATAACCTTCCCTAGATAAACTTACATTTTCTTCTAATCCATAGCAATAGCATCTTCTACGACTTACCTAAGAGGCCATAAACAAAAAGTAAAAACAAAAAAATGGTTTCAATAAAAAATTTTCTACCTACAATCTTTACTCTAAGACTATAACAATAGCATCTCCTATTATCTATCTTTTAGCTCACAAACAAAAAAATATTGATTTAAAAAAAAAAAAAACTTCACTCATAATCTTTACTCTCTCCTCTCACTCTACAGCAAGATTCATATTAATAAAAACTTTACTTATAATCTTCACTATTTCTTTACTCGACTGTATAACACTATCTGAAATCTGTCTGATAGACCATAAACAAAAAACATCTATCATAATGAAAAAAAAACTTTACCTAAAACCTTTACCCTCTACAGCTCCTCGCGTTAGTATGTAAACAAACATATCTCACTTAGCGTCAGCATTCTTATTCTCCTGAGGTGCCTTTTCGCCAGGCTCCCTCAGTAAGAGAGGTCTTTTATCTCAGTTAAAGGTTACCTGTGGTAAGGTCTCTCTGGGGAGTTTTACGATAGCAGACGAGCATAAGTCGTAAGAGGTTTGGATTGTTTTGCCATCGTCGTTCATACGACTCAGTATAGGGTCTATTAATTTTGAGTTTTATTTTCTTATTTCCTTTATTCTTATATAAATTCTCCTATTTATTATTAATGTTAAGTTAGGGCTGCTCTTTTCATGTACTTTATTTAAAAACAGATTCTTTTACTGCTTACTATGGAGATTTTTATCTTATCATCTTAATTTTCTTTTTATTTCATTGGCGCGTAATTTTACATTCATGGCGTGATGGCTGCTGAATGTACCCTTATGCATAATAATAATGATAACAGTGGAGCTGTAATTTCATATCTATGCCCCCCAAATATTATGTAATGGTATGATAAATGATTGTTTTAAAAAAAGTAATATATATGTGTTTGTGTGTAAACTGAAAACGATAACGAATCACAAACAAGATCATGACAGATCTCATATCAGTTCAACACACAAACCAAAAAACAAAATGTATCATTCCGAAAGAAAACGGGAAGATGAAAACGAACAGAAGAAAACGAGAAGAAAGAAAACGGGGAGCCGCATCTTCGAGGAACGGCTCCGAAGCCACTTTGGTACTCCATCAAAAAAAGAAAAAAAAAAAAGTTTAAAGAAAGAATTCTTCCCGTTTCGACATTACGTCCCGAATGGAGACTGCTTTGTTTCCTTATGTTCACAAGGTCTTTGCTACCGTCGCTAGGTGCAATTCGGGAGCAATTTAGCCGAGCTGTATCCGTCCTTTGTCAACATATTTCAGAAGTTTCGCCAGGAATAATGCTCTTCCCCTGCGCCGAAGCTGGAGAAGGGAATATTTACGTTCTCTCCGTATTTCACAACGGCGCATTAATTCCAGAATAAAAGGTAAGAATGTTTCCAGCTCTTCTTTTATTTCTGTAAACCTCTGGAAACTTGCGTATAAATATTCAGTTGGATTTTAATGAAGTGAACAAAATATCTGGAAAGATGTATTTAGGAATATATTTTAAAGATATCTACAAGTATAGGGCTAGTATTATGATATTTCAAATTTATATTGTCATGTACTTGAGGTTGATTCTTCAGATGTCGACATCGTCCTTTTCTCTATAAATTAATGTGGAAATTAAAATGAATATAAATTGCGAATTTATATTCATTAGAAGAAATGAAACAGATATGGAGATATTCACATTAAAAAATTTGAACATTTCTATGGAAACTAACCCTTCTGGAAAAGTATATAAATGACCTGAGAAAGAAATTATATCTAAAAGCAACATTAAGGAATTGTAAACTATTATAAAATTTTACAATTATGCAATATATATACATATATTTTATATGATATATATATATATTATATATATGATATATATATATATATATATATATATATATATATATAAATATTTATATATATATATATATATATATATATAATACCGAATTTTTATAGCTAACATTTCACAGCACATAATTGTGGCAATTTCTGTGAAAACACAAGAATCTGAAATATTGGAACGTTCCCACGAATACTAATAAATTTCACATAAATCGTATTCGGAGAGATTTTTCTCATTTTCCTCTACCACTGCAGATTAGAAAACACGATTATATATGCAAATCATTGACAAAAAACAGAGAGGAAATCTCTCTCTCTCTCTCTCTCTCTCTCTCTCTCTCTCTCTCTCTCTCTCTCTCTCGTATATCCATTTCTTTTGGCTATCATAGTTTATTTTCTCACGGGGTTTAATTGTCAAACTTCTCTGTCTCTTTCTCATACACATGTTTTACTAAAGTTTTCATTTTTATCATTACATTAAATGTTAAACTTCTCTCTCTCTCTCTCTCTCTCTCTCTCTGTTATACTCATGTTTTATTGCGTCTTTTTATTTTATCATTAGATTAAATGTCAAACTTCTCCCTCTCTCTCTCTCTCTCTCTCTCTCTCTCTCTCTCTCTCTCTCTCTCTCTCTCTTGTATGTACATTTCTATTACCTATTTAATTGTACAGAAAGATGAGATCAACTGTCAAATTTCTCTCTCTCTCTCTCTCTCTCTCTCTCCTCTCTCTCTCTCTCTCTCGTATATAATTTCTTTTACCTTTCACGACTTATTTTCTCACGGGATCAATCGTCAAACTTCTCTCTCTCTCTCTCTCTCTCTCTCTCTCTCTCTCTCTCTCTCTCTCTCTCTTATATTTTCCTCTGGTCTTTCATAAACAGTTGATCAACATCACTTCTCAATACGGACCATCAGAACAACTGCTCTTGCAGTTCTCTTTATACACAAAGGTTTGTGGTCTCCACTTCCCTTTTAGTTCACTTACAAAAGAGCAGAGATTGAGAAAACTTTGCTCCTTCAAAACCAAGAAACAGAATCAAAGACCTCAAAACTTATAAGGAAACATTTGAAATACGCCGAGCGAAGCAAAGTAACTTCGATAAGTCAGTTACCGGGGGAATTGGTTTGGTTTTCCAAGGATGATAGACATTATATTGATATATTCTCGCGGAGAAGTGTAGCATTTGGTAGCTTTTGCGAAGTAGAACATTGATCCATGATCGATTTTTAGATTTCAAGGAAGATTTGATTGATGAAATTAGCGTTATTACGGTTACTAAGCTTAGATTTATTTGCACACTTGTTTTAGATCTTAAGTGCGACGTTATGGGCAAAATTAACAATTTGTGTAGTTACTAAGCTTCGATATATTTGTCATTTATTCTAAACATATCGTTAAATTTACAGTCGCTAAGCGGTTTTTGTGTGAATATATATATATATATATATATATATATATATATATATATATATATATATATATATCTATACATATATATATATATATATATATATATATATATATATTATATATATATATATATATATGTATCTATACACAATATAAGTATATAAATATATAAGCATATATATATATATATATATATATATATATATATATATATATATATATTTATATATATATATATATATATTATATATATATATATATATATATATATATTTATATATATATATATATATATATATTTGTGTATATATATATATATATATATATATTATATATATATATATATATATACATATATACATATATGTATATACTGTATATATTTATATACATATACACACATTAATGCACATTAGAATCACTCCTACAGTGAAAGACCAGGGGAAGGAGAAAGAGGGAGGGAAAAAAAAGGGGGGGAGATACAAGGTGAAAGCCGGACAACGACGTCGAGGATCGTCTTTGTGACTGTGTGATTTTAAAACTTTCTTTTTTCGAAAGGTCGCTCGCATCTCGGAGGGAAGTTGAGAGAAAGGACGCTGTTGATGGGACAGAAAATTGTGATGGAAGAGGATGATGGAAAGATGATTACGAGAAAAGAATGAGATACTTTTTTTTTTTACTGGCAGAGTTTTACAAGAACTCGACGCATTTGAGAAGAAAACTAAAAAAAAACTAAAAAATAAGAATTTTTATTATTAGCAGAAAACGTCCGAAAAGCCTTTGATCTGACATAAACAGTAAAAAAATAAAAATACTAAAAACATTTATATAAAGTGAATAACATTTCAAAAGACATGGACAGCTTGATGACTGGAGAACATAATTATTCTGATAATTAATTCACAGTGGAAATCTTTTACAACGTCATTATAAACATTATAAATACAATATATTGTATTTCTATGATCAGACTGCCCATTCTATTTTAATAACTACATATATTATTATTCTGATCATGACTTCCCTGTGACAATCGTATAAAACATTATAGTACACATTGTAATGTAATGTAATTGTAAGATCAGAGCGGTTATCTTTCTTAACGACTACAACTTTAGGCATTACATGTTTTCTGTTATAAGCTTGCCTAGATAAACTAACATTTCCTT
>NC_061094.1:62449681-62489681 GCF_015104395.2 Macrobrachium nipponense
TTTTTAAACAGATAAAAACTGGTTTTTAATTTAGGTCAAAAGTACAATTTTATTGATTAAACTAATTGTTCTACCTAAATTAACATAATTTTTTAAATTGGATTAAACCTTAATTTTTCATTTGAATAAAAACTAAATTATTCATCTGGATAATAACTAATTTTGATATCTAAATAAAAACTAACTTTATTATTTGGATAAAACATAAACACCAAAATCCCTCATCGCAAGAGACATTAAGCTGATTGAGAGGTAATCCATATAATGGGTCTGTTTTTGAAGGCCATATAATTATTCAAAGAGAGTATTATATCTTTTTCAAAGCCCGTTATCTCTCAGCGCGAGGTTATTCATCATGCGTGGATGGAGAGATCCCTTGAGATTCCAATAACAGGTAAGAGAGGCACATTGTGAAAGATCCACTGATTTATTAGTGTAAAGATAAATATTAGCCTACTGTAAGATTCTTGATAATATCAGGCAAATATTACCCGTGATAATCCCAATTAACTCACACGCATTAGGTGTAACTGAAATTAGACTTCGCTATGTAAACCCTATCACTGAAAAATTAAAGCCATATTTACACATAAATAAAGAAATCATTCAATTAGTGGATCATTTTTATATTTATTTAGAAATGAGGCAAAAGGTTTGAAGACAACACAATTTTTTAAATCAATTTAGAAATGAGGCAAAGGTTGCTAAGATAAATTGTACTTGAAGACAACATATAATTTGTTGAGATTAAATTGATGACTGTTATTAGTAATCTGTCATTAGATATGGAAGGATTACGAGGTGTATTAAAACAATAAGTACTGATTTCATTATATTTTATCGTATTCCAACTGCAGACAACAAAGTAAATTAACATTTTTGTTAATATTACGGCATTATTTGATAATTAATTCCTTTAAAGTTACTGAACAAAATTTCCTTTATATAGATTGGACAAATATCTGGTTCAAGTATCTGTTTAACCCAGATTTGACCTTTAACATACGAATGTATTTAAAAGTTAAATTAATTAAATGCAGACAGGAACATTACATACCTACAAAATTCGTGAACATTCATTGAATAATTTAATATTCACACTGTACTTTTTTTCATTCTGTTTTCTGGACTTTGTTAATGAGTAATGCGACTAAATTCAGAATAGAAAAAAGTTTGAATTACAACTTGCGAACGGAAATGCAGTTTTTGCACCTAAAACTGGTTTTTGTGAGTAGTGAGTAGAAGGGGTCGACGAACCGTGCTATTCAAAGTTCTTGCCTCTGTCTTTGTCTGTCTGTCTGTCTGTCTGTCTGTCTCTCTCTCTCTCTCTCTCTCTCTCTCTCTCTCACACACACACACACACACACAAACACACTTTTTTGGCAGTTAAAATCTTTGTGTGTGCTAGTTATAGTGATACCAAATTGAGGGTGAATATGTGAATATACATATACATAAATACATACATACATAACCAAACATACACACATGCACACACATGTATATATATATATATATATATATATATATATATATATATATAACGTATATATATATATATATATACTATATATATATATATATATAGTATATTTATATATGCATATATAATTTGCTAAATTTTCAATATCATCATAATCATATAGCAATTAATAATAACAAACAATAGAAACTTCTATATGATTATGATAATGAAAAATATTATCATAATATAGAAATTAAAATTAAGAAACAAAAACATAATATAGAAAACGAATTAGAAAATAAAATAACCATTGATAAACCTAGACCATTATAGTTACATCAAGGACAGTTGCCATACTAATAACATAGATTACCCGACCCCCTCCACCCCCTTAAAAGTATAACATTAATTTCCAAATACCATTTCCTTGCGTAAAAGATTCCCTACGGCTGATCATTCCAGTAAAATACTAGGTCTTTTCAAAGACATAACTTCAGACAAATATGTGTCCATTCGATTAAGTAAAAGTAACTATATTTTGTATTTTTTTTTTTTTAGTTCTGAGAGTCAGATCTCATAACAATTTTTTTTCAAAAATGTAAAGGGAAAGAGGAGCGAATGTTTTTTGTTTTTTTTTGTTTTTTTTTGTTTGTTTGTAATGAGAGGGTATTACCGCCAAAGCATCGAAATCCTCGTAAAAATAAAATTGGGAAAACGATTCTCCTGAAGCTAAGCGTATCTATTATTATAAAAACAGGCTCCCCGGGTCTTCCCTGCCAAGTCGATTGTCATTTGTTTGAAAAAAGGGGGATGTGTGGGAATGTCCCCGCGGAATGAACTCTTCGGTAATGGGAAATTTCGTTATTCATGAAGCGTCATTAGCTTTCTACATAAAATCCTGACGTGTTATGTATCAGATCTAATCTTATATGCCTGGATGTGTGTGTATATATATAAATATAAACATATAGATATATATATATATATATATATATATATATATATATACATACATATATAGTACTTATATATATATATATATATATATATATATATATATATATATACATCCATAAATAGTACTTATGGACTCCTCTTATTAGATGGAATTCTGTTTGAAACAGAACATTTTTTACCAGTTCAAATATATATATATATATATATAAAATATATATATATATATAATATATATATACATTATATAATAAACATATATATTATATATATTATATATATATTTATTTTTGCACATATTTAAATATAAATATAATACTTATTATATATACAAACATTTCACAAAAGCCATTTCAATAGCTTGTTAATAATTCGGTACACTCTATGTACCAATTGCTGCCCAAATCGAAACACACGCACGTCACCACACGGGGACTAATTGTACAATCATTTAAATTAAACAAAGAGAAAAATTCAGAGAATTTTGTTAGTTATTTAGTTTGTAAAAAAATATTATATTGATGGCTCCGATGCAACATGCATTCAGAGCAAATGACTGTAATAGCAAGATAAGAGACTTCAAAACAATTCAGTAGCTTTTGTATTATTACGAATATTTCAACGGTGAAAATAGCAGTCTGTCTAAAAGTGCTATTATTAACATTGTTCTTTAAAATAGCAGTCTATCTAAAAGTATTACTATTATTATTATTATTTTTTTATTATTATTCTTATTATTTTTTTTTGCTCTATCACAGTCCTCCAATTCGACTGGGTGGTATTTATAGTATGGGGTTCCGGGTTCCATCCTGCCTCCTTAGGAGTCCATCACTTTTCTTACTATGTGCGCCGTTTCTTGGATCACACTCTTCTGCATGAGTCCTGGAACTACTTCAGCGTCTAGTTTTTCTAGATTCCTTTTCAGGGATCTTGGGATCGTGCCTAGTGCTCCTATGATTATGGGTACGATTTCCACTGGCACATCCCATATCCTTCTTATTTCTATTTTCAGATGTTGATACTCATCCATTTTTTCCCTCTCTTTCTCTTCAACTCTGGTGTCCCATGGTATTGCGACATCAATGAGTGATACTTTCTTCTTGACTTTGTCAATCAAAGTCACGTCTGGTCTATTTGCACGTATCACCCTATCCGTTCTGATACCATAGTCCCAGAGGATCTTTGCGTGATTGTTTTCTATCACTCCCTCAGGTTGGTGCTCGTACCACTTATTACTGCAAGGTAGCTGATGTTTCTTGCACAGGCTCCAGTGGAGGGCTTTTGCCACTGAATCATGCCTCTTTTTGTACTGGTTCTGTGCAATTGCCGGGCATTCGCTTGCTATGTGGTTTATGGTTTCATTTTTCGTATTGCACTTCCTACATATGGGAGAGATGTTATTTCCGTCTATCGTTCTTTGAACATATCTGGTTCTTAGGGCCTGGTCTTGTGCCGCCGTTATCATTCCTTCAGTTTCCTTCCTTAGCTCTCCCCTCTGTAGCCATTGCCATATGTCATCGCTGGCTAGTTCTTTCTAGTTCGTCATCATGTATTGTCCGTGCATTGGTTTGTTGTGCCAGTCCTCTGTTCTGTCTGTCATTCTCCTGTCTCTGTATATTTCTGGGTCTTCGTCTACTTTTATTAGTCCTTCTTGCCATGCACTCTTTAGCCACTCGTCTTCACTGGTTTTCAGATATTGCCCCAGTGCTCTGTTCTCGATGTTGACGCAGTCCTCTATACTTAGTAGTCCTCTCCCTCCTTCCTTTCGTGTTATGTATAGTCAGTCCGTATTTGCTCTTAGGTGTAGTGCTTTGTGTATTGTCATATGTTTCCTGGTTTTCTGATCTATGCTGCGGAGTTCTGCCTTCGTCCATTCCACTATTCCTGCGCTGTATCTGATTACTGGCACTGCCATGTGGTTATGGCTTTTATCATATTTCCGGCTTTGAGTTTTGACTTGAGTATCGCCTTGAGTCTCTGCATATATTATTTATTATTATTATTATTATTATTATTATTTTTTTTTTTTTTTGCTCTATCACAGTCCTCCAATTCGACTGGGTGGTATTTATAGTGTGGGGTTCCGGGTTGCATCATGCCTTCCTTAGGAGTCCATCACTTTTCTTACTATGTGTGCCGTTTCTAGGATCACACTCTTCTGCGGAGGACCTGGAGCTACTTCAGCCTCAGCTTTTCTAGATTCCTTTTCAGGGATCTTGGGATCGTGCCTAGTGCTCCTATGATTATGGGTACGATTTCCACTGGCATATCCCATATCCTTCTATTTCTATTTTCAGATCTTGATACTTATCCATTTTTTCCCTCTCTTTCTCTTCAACTCTGGTGTCCCATGGTATTGCGACATCAATGAGTGATACTTTCTTCTTGACTTTGTCAATCAACGTCACGTCTGGTCTATTTGCAACGTATCACCCTATCCGTTCTGATACCCATAGGTCCCAGAGGATCTTTGCCTGATCGTTTTCTATCCACTCCCTCAGGTTGGTGCTCGTACCACTTATTACTGCAAGGTAGCTGATGTTTCTTGCACAGGCTCCAGTGGAGGGCTTTTGCCACTGAATCATGCCTCTTTTGTACTGGTTCTGTGCAAGTGCCGGGCATTCACTTGCTATGTGGTTTATGGTTTCATTTTTCGTATTGCACTTCCTACATATGGGAGAGATGTTATTTCCGTCTATCGTACTTTGAATATATCTGGTTCTTAGGGCCTGATCTTGTGCCGCTGTTATCATTCCTTCAGTTTCCTTCTTTAGCTCTCCCCTCTGTAGCCATTGCCAATTGTCATCGCTGGCTAGTTCTTTAGTTTGTCTCATGTATTGTCCGTGCATTGGTTTGTTGTGCCAGTCCTCTGTTCTTCTGTCTTTCTCCTGTCTCTGTATATTTCTGGGTCTTCGTCTACTTTTATTAGTCCTTCTTCCCATGCACTCTTTAGCCACTCGTCTTCACTGGTTTTTCAGATATTGCCCCAGTGCTCTGTTTTCAATGTTGACGCAGTCCTCTATACTTAGTAGTCCTCTCCCTCCTTCCTTTCGTGTTATGTATAGTCTGTCCGTATTTGCTCTTGGGTGTAGTGCTTTGTGTATTGTCATTTGTTTCCTGGTTTTCTGATCTATGCTGCGGAGTTCGCCTTCGTCCATTCCACTATTTCCTGCGCTGTATCTGATTACTGGCACTGCCCAGGTGTTTATGGCTTTTATCATATTTGCCGGCGTGAGTTTTGACTTGAGTATCGCCTTGAGTCTCTGCATATATTCTTTTTTGATCGTGTCCTTCATCTCTTGGTGTTTATATCTCCTCCTTCCATTATTCCCAGGTATTTGTATCCTGTCTCATCTATGTGTTTGATGTTGCTTCCATCTGGTAGCTTTATCCCTTCAGTTCTCGTTACTTTGCCTTTTTGTATGTTGACTAAGGCGCATTTTTCTATTCCAAACTCCATCCTGATGTCCCCAGATACAATCCTTACAGTCTGGATTAGGGTATCTATTTCCTTGATGCTCTTACCATACAGCTTGATGTCGTCCATGAACATCAGATGGTTGATTTTGTTGCCTCTTTTCTTGAGTTGGTACCCGGCATCCATCTTCTGTAGTACTTTTGTCATGGGAATCATGGTACTACTACGAAGAGTAGTGGGGACAGTGAGTCGCCCTGGAAGATCCCTCTCCTGATATTAACCTCTGCTAGTCTTATTCCAGAGCTTGTAAGTATTGTATTCCAGTTGCGCATTGTATTTTTGAGGAAAGAACTGATGGTATTTTCCTCTGCCCATATATTTTCAGGCATTCTATTAGCCATGTGTGTGGTCATGTCGAAGGCTTCTTATAGTCTATCCATGCCATGCTTAGGTTGGTTTTTCCTTCTCCTACTGTTCTTCATTACCATTTTGTCTATCAGGATCTGGTCTTTTGTACCCCTACACTTCCTTCTGCAGCCTTTCTGTTGGTAGGGGATGGTGTTTGTCTCCTCTAGGTAGTTGTATAGCCTTTCACTGATGATACCTGTTAGTAACTTCCACATTATTGGTAGGCAGGTGATAGGCCTGTAGTTACTGGCTATATTTCCCTTACTCTTGTCTTTTTGTACTAAGGATGTTCTTCCTGTGGTCATCCATTTGGGTGCTTGGTGATTTGAGATACAATGCTGGAGGTTGTTCTGCTATTCGTGGATGTAGGGCCTTGAAGTTTTTGAGCAGTATCCATTGGACTTCATCGGGACCTGGGGTTTTTGGGTTTTCCAGTTTGGGCAATTTTTCTTTAGTTGGAGTGGTCTGACTGTGTCTGTCGTGATCTCTGTGAATCTTTGTTTTATTCTCCCTGTTTCTTCTTCTTGACTTCCTGGAGCCATGTTGCATGTTTGTTGTGTGATACCGGATTGCTCCATATGTTTTCCCCAGAGTCTCTTACTTGGTTCGGCTTCAGGAATTTCTGGGTGGTTGTCTTCCCCTCTTAGTTGGCTGTATAGTCTTTTCTGGTTGGTTCCGAATAGTTTGTTCTGTTGGTATCCCTTTATTCTGTTCATGTACCGTTGGATCTTGTGTGCTTTGGCCTTAAGCCTCTGTTTTACATCTTCTATTGTGTTGTTTAGTCCCCTCTCTTGTACTTTGTATTTCCTTCTCGTTGAGTTCCTCCCTGTTTTCTTTGCTTCTTAGCCTTTTTTCTGCCATCTCTTTCAGTTTACTCAAGTCAGATCTCATCACCATGATTTGCTTTTCCAGGCGCCTTTTCCAAGGAGGTTGCTGTTTTGGTTTCTGTTGGGTTGGTTGTGACGGTGGTGTTGGTGTTCGAATCCCCATCAGTTCTGCTACTAATCTTGCTCCTGCATATGTCAAGTTATTTGTTTCTGTGATACTGGTGGTGTGTATTAGGCCCATTATTTCATTGACCTCACTTGTTTTCTCCCTTAATTTCTTGGGTGTGTAGGCTTTCTTTCATGGATGGGATCTTTGTTCTCTCTGTATCTGGCTCATCCATTGTCTAATCTTTTTCTACCCACCTTCCGTCCTCTCTGTTACTTCGTCGGTGTTTCTTCGTGTGTCGTTGTTTGATACTTCATCCTCCCTGTCGTCTTCTGTGGCATCGTCTCTCAGTTTAATTATTATTATTATTATTATTATTATTATTATTATTATTATTAGTATTATTATTATTATTATTATTATTTTTTATTTTTATTATTATTATTATTATTATTATTATTATTATTATTATTATTATTATTAGCGAATATGAAGAACAGTAACGTTCTTTAAAGGTGAAGATAGAATAATACCCTTTTCTTGGGTGTAATTCTCGTTTTGCTTGATCTAGTTGCTAAAGATAACCTCATGATTATTATTATTATTATTATTATTATTATTATTATTATTATTATTATTATTATTAATTATTATTATTTTTATTATTATTATTATTATTATTATTATTATTATTATTATTTTATTATTATTATTATTATATGAAAACACACTTAATAAGTACAAACAAAATAGATACTTATCTTCAAAGCAATTTCTTCTGTTACTGAAACATTTTCCTATTATTATTATTATTATTATTAATATTATTATTATTATTATTATTATTATTATTATTATTATTATTATTATTATTATTATTATTATTATTATGATACGTAACCACACCTAAATAAGCTGAAAAAGAAAATAACTTTAAAATACATTTCCTTTAATCTCGAATCACTTTCCCTGAGCGAAAATTTTGGCGACCGAAAATTACATTCAGTAAGCTTTTAGAGCGACGCCCAGACACCCAGTAACTGTGGCTCCTCTTCAAAGGTGAATAATAAATCTGCCAATATTTCGTGGAATATCCCAGGAGTCTTTTATGTTCCGGCTGAATTGGCCTGTGCTATCGGACGTGAAAATAAGAAAAGATTGATACCAAAAGAAACAGGTAAAAAAATGCGCGGAAGTTTCTCCTGCGCAATCGAGTTTTATGTGCAGCGTATAATGATGTATGAAGCTCTTAGCTACGTCCCGTGAAACTCTCAGCCACGGCCCGGTGGTGGTCTGTGTTGTTGGCAGAACATGGCTAAGTTTAACCTTAAATGACATAAATACTCCTGAGGTTAGAGGGCTGCAATTTGGTATGTTTGATGATTGGCAGGTGGATGATCATCATGCCAATTTGCAGCCCTCTAGCCTCAGCAGCTTTTAAGATCTGAAGCGGACGGAAAAAGTGCAGACGAACAGACAAATAGTCGTCTCGGTAAATTTCTTTTACAGAAAACGAAAAACGACATTTTAATCTGAGGTGGAAGAAACTGCAAGCAAAATGTGTATTAAGAGATCATGTGAGCGTAATTGACTTTTTCGAAATATTTTGAAAAATTTTATAAAAAATGGCTACAGTGTTTACAAATACACTAATTAAGCTTTCTTGAAGTCACTAAGAAACGAGAAGATATTTCAATCCATATATGAGACTTCGTTTACCATTGATGAAAAGTTGTGAAACTACTAAATTCTGAAATAAGTGACAAGCTTTTTTTTTTTCTTTTTTCTTTTTTACTTGTTTACTTTGATTAGATCATTTGGTGAGATGCTCTTACAATCATTAAAAATCATTGTCTTTTTCCATACTTCAAATTACTTTATTAGATTACTATATCTATTTTAGATTAGCTCATCAAGTTATTATAGCTATTCTTATAATAATAATTATTTTGTCTGTTTCCATACTTGAAATTCCTACATCAAATTACTGTAGCCATTTTCATAATAAAAATTACTTTATATGTTTCCATATTTCAAATTACTGCATTCATTCCTATGGCTATTTTTACAATAAGAATTACTTCGTCTATTTCTATATTTCAAATCACCTCGACAAGTTGATTGTTATATCTATTTTTATAATCAAAATTACTTCATGCGTTACCAAATGGACTAAGCAGCTCCAGGTATGCCAGACACAAAAAAGCCTTTTAATTAGAGGCCTACTGAATGGGCCATTTCAATTTCTGATAACAGAGTTATTAATCCATAAAATACATTTAATTACCCGGAACAAATGATTACACTTCTGCATTATGACGCGATTAATCAAAACAATATGCTTTTCAGGAATTAATTGCCGCTAATTGTTCTCCGAAAGCGGTCCTTTGCCACAGTGACATCAATGTTGAACCTTCAAAGGTGATCGGTCAGAGATGTCTGTCCCCGAGTTGATAACAGATCGATATCGAACTTCGGAACTTGTAAAACAAGAAAAGGTGACCAATCAGGGATGTTCTCACGTTGATTAGAGATCAGTATCGAACTTTGGAACTTGTAAAACAAGGAGAGGTCACCAATTAAGGATGTCTGCACGTTGATAACAGATCATATCGAACTTTGGACCTTAAAAAAAGAAAATATTATCGGTTATAGATGTGCCCACGTTGATAACTGATCAGTATTGAACTTAGAAACTTAAAAAATGAAAAATACAAATTAGAGCAAGAAATATATTTTTAAGAAATATACTTCTTAAATATATTTGCAGAGACTCTCACTGAAGAGATTACACGTCTGGGGAACCGAATTAAGTAATACTGAAACCAATAACTTTTGAATTCCCTGATTATGGCATATGGCTTATTAAGACTTGAAGCGAGATGGAATTACTTGCATAGGCTTTTCAGTATTGATATATCTATATATAACAGTTTTTCTTTACATATACCATAACATCAGTTGACTTGAAGAGGGAAGATATAAAGTGAAGACATACTAAAGAGAATCATTACTTTCATTCGTTTTATATTCCATAACAACAGGGTTGATTGAGAACCATTACACCATCGTCTACAGTCTGGACCACATATTGAGACCATGAGGTAAAGAATGACAAATATGTGCCATTTCAAGCCTGGGGGTGGGGTGGATGTTGGGGGAGGTGGCTGTCATTTTGTGCGCTTTTATTAGCGTGACGTGGGAAAGAGAGAGATAGAGGGAGGGGAAGCCGTGGGGAGGACGGAGGAGGGGGGTTGCTGGGAGAGGGAGGGGGAACTGCCTTTGGCGATCTCCCAAAATGAGGAGCCATTATCATCAAGGTTCGAAATTATCGTCCAGATCTTCTAAAGCGGTGAATTACATCGAGAATATTTATAAGGAAGAAGAAGAGAGGGAGAAGAAGGCGCGGGGGGGGCGGGGGGGGGGGGGGGGTTAGAGAAAAGGCCTTTACCCAGCAACTATTCATTAATACGATAATTGCGAAATAACCGTATAAACCTTAATAATGGGGTATCAGGTGTGGTAGCGATTATCGGAATTCCAAAATTTCTGATCGCGGGATATTGAAACATAGCTGAAATTGGAAAAAAATAGACAGTAATTAAACTTGCATCGTTTAAAACTTGTAAGATCCGCCCTTATCATAGCTTAAGCTTTAACGGGTTACTGAATCGACCAAATAATATATAAATATATTAGATATGTATCAATTGTAATTGTTTTTACTGTACCATATTACTCACAAAAGTTCTTGCCCTTAAAGTTTGGACATGATTTTGTCTGCGAGTATGTGTCTAGAGAGAGAGAGAGAGAGAGAGAGAGAGAGAGAGAAGGGTTGGGGGGGGGGGGGGGGGGGGGGGGGGGGGGGGGGGGGGGGGGGTGGGGGGGGGGGGGGGGGGGGGGGCTCATTTCTACCAACGATCGCACGTCTGTCTAAAGTATCTTCCATCAATATGAAAACGGAATTAGAAATTCGTCTTTTTCGCACTGACAGCTCCAAATTTGATTCTGTCAATGGGAGTGAAACGTATTAATGAAAGATATAATGGGATTCCATTAATCATAAAAGCAATATTATTCCGACGACAATTCATGGCACCTTTGCAAATTCCGTAATGCATACTGAATAGTTCATTGATCGACTTTGCAACGTAAATTTGAGTTGGAATGACCACTGTTAGTTATGGAGATATCAAATTAAATTACAATGTCACTGATAAGTTGAAGATATTCATACATATCATCTAATAATTCTGTTATATACTTTACTTTAATACATCCCCCTCTATTAACATTCCTCAAATAAACAGTAGTATTCCTTCGCAAGTTCAAAATGTATTCCTACCTGTTTGGCTCCTGGGTCTAAAGATGCACTCTAGTCCTGCACTCTCCCTACAATGTATCTTTCACTCATCCGCGGAGTGCTGTTCCAGTATTAGACCGAGTAAAATAAAACTGTGCCTGAATTTATTCTAAACTAAAGTTATGTTTTGTTGTAAAGTTGCCACATTGTTTTTGTTTTACAAATTTCACTCCCAGATGCGACCCCACGAGCAGTCCAGTAGGCGGGGCTAACAAGAATTTGGGAGGGGTTGGTGATGAGTCTTATATATGCACCGTGGGGTGAAGCCCAGTGTAAACTCACCTTAACACACACGGCAACCTATCACATACATATCATATACAAGTTGGAAACAAGTCAACAAAGTAGGAGAACGAATCTTTATCAGATGGTGGATAATTGTATGAAACACTGGCCAGGATTCCCAGCATATTGTTAACTTTCATTGAACTTGTTTGTGACGTGTGTGCGACAAATTTCAGGTCTGTGTTTATGACACACTTTTGTTTGTTCCAAGCTGCCACTGATCCATTCTGTAAAAGCCTGTCTTAAAAGATACTAAGTGGTAGTTGCTAACTATGTCGTTAATTTGTTTAAAGAACTGGAAATATAACATCAGTCATGTTATATTGCTTCATCAAGATGTTTTTTGGAAACACTTGCGCGGGAACATGGGAAGTCTCAAAGGATTGCCAATGAATATCAATAGACTTTGAAAGTTATACCTGCAATGTGAATTTATTAAGAAAAACGTCTCTGCTTGTATCACATTCTTATTTTTCTCACTAAAAAAATAATCAAATAGATATTTTAAATATTATGAAAACACCATGAAAAGAATATACGTTTCACATACGAAACGAGGATATTCTAGTTCGATTTTATTTTTTTTCACTTTACAGAGTTAACTAATGAAACAAAAATGTTCCTACAATGTATTTTAGTTACCTAAAATCCCTACCTTTGGTCTATGGACCCCCTTACAGCGTGACCTGATTGTTGAACTTGAATATATAACTTATGACCTCTGGGCGTTCTGGAAACGAAATTAAGCGCTAATCCAATGCATGAGACCCTTCAAACGAAAGTTTTGGAGCGACACTCAGAAAAAAAATAATTATGATAAACGTGATTCTGTTAAGGAGGCTTCTGTAGAGCCAATTTCACTCCAAAGATTATACATTGAATGTTCTTTTGAGTCCTGAAAATGAGTTCATTTCTATCCGAGTATAAGGAAGAGAACGAGAAAGTTGGGGGAGAATTTGAATTAAAATCAAAAAGGACATTTTTACCAAGTTAAAAAAAAAAACAAAAAAAAAAAAAAAAAAAAAAAAAGGAAATTGCCTGAAGTTATTTCACGATATTCAAACAATATCCATAATCCTAAGGGAGAGGTCATATTTTTTTTTTGTTTTTTCTCGTGAGCGAAAACGAAAGAAAATTAATAAATCTATAAGAAAAATTGCAAAATTAGCATTGTTTAACAAATGGAGGTAACATTCACTGAATTTTCTCGTGAGCAAAAATTAACGGAAAGGAACTAATCACACAAAATCTAAAACATTTTCATAATTATTGTACGGAATACCAACTACATTCATCGTTTATTAAGAATATAGGAAACATTAATTGATTTTCTCGTGAACGAAAATTGAAGTCAGTAATCGCCAAGAAAAAATAAAAATAAAAAACATTCGAGTTTTCTGCACAACGTATAATGCTGTATAAAACCATCAGCTCTGACCGATGGCTCTTCAGTCACTCACCAGATCCGATAGAGTGAGGATGCGTCCCCTGTCTCCGGAAAACGCTACCAGATGCACGATCCACGGTTAATTTAACCTTAAATAAACTGAAATCTACTGAGGCTAGAGATTTGCAATTTGGTATGTCTGATGATTGGAGGGTGGATGATCAAAATGTCAATTTGCAGCCCTCTAGCCTCAGTAGGTTTTTAGGCTTGAGGGCGAAAAGAATAAAGTGCCGACAGACCAAGGGGGCACAATAGTCTTCTTTTAAAGAAGAGTAAAAACTGCCTCAATTCATTGTGCAAAATTCGAAAATGTTATCGCCTCCCAACAATGTTTTCAAAGGTGACTGGGTTCCTGTTGCGGACTCTGAGATCTCAGAGACAATGTTACGGTGTCGAAATATCCTGGAAAGGGTCGACACAGTGTTACGGCCTTTGAGAGAGGTCCGCTTCAGGTTTGATATGAAATAAATAAAAAAAAAATATTTCAACACCAACAGTTGAAACTGGGGATACGAATATAGAAAGAAACACTAACACAACAAAGGTTTATTTACAAGCTTACTAACATAGGTAAATGCAAAATGGTATCTCCTATTTACATAATAAGATAGAATCTTACACTGCATGAACAGGGGGAACAGTGAGGCAATTCAAATTCTTGCTAGTCAATTTGGCAATTCGACGCGCTGTCTTCATAAATGTGGAGCGGCTATTGCAGTCGTCCTCTTGACTCCGTATTGCAGAAACTAGTCTACTTGTAAGGCAGGAAATCCCCAAAACCTGTAGCAGGACCTTTTCTTCTCTGAAGACTGCTCGACGTCGAGAAAACACGGCCGTCCACTCCTGAAGACGACTAGACCAATATCCAACCAACTCTCGAGCAACTTTTTTTCCGATCCTTCGTTGGTTCCTTTTTCTCGTATCTCTCACGGATGATCTCTGCTGCTGCTGATCTCTCACTGATAATCTGATCTGTGGCTCTTACTCTCTGTGACTAACTGGAGTCTCTCTTTTACGATCTCTCTCTCTTCTACGATCACTGTTTGCTCCTACTTCCTCCGTCGTATTTATACGGCATCCCGGGGGCGGGGCCTACGGCGAGTGTCACAGGTTCCCGAGATTGCTAGAATTTCTTAGATGAATCTAGACGAGGTATTGCATCAGAAATCGCGCGTTTCTCACCGTCCCGACGAGATCCACAACACTCCTGCCGATTCTAGAACCATCATGATAACAGGGCACCTCGAAATGCGTTCTCCTTTCCTTTAACTTCCTTTGCTATGAAGCAATTACCAATACAGTTCCAGATGTCCAAAAATTAGTTTTTTTTTTTTCTTATTTTTTTTTTAGAAATGTCGTCAAAATTCCCGAGGTCTTCGGAGATATTTTGGAAAATTTCTTTCCAGGCGGAGTTGAAATGCATCCAGCAACTCGTGACAGATATGCTTTTATAAAGTAGATAAAACTTGGTTAGAAGGTATCGGGTGTGATTGTGTCATATACATATATATATATATATATATATATATATATATATATATATATATATATATATATATATATATATGATATATGATATATATATTATATATATATATATATATATAATATATATATATATATATACTATATAATATATATATATATATATATATATATATATATATATATATATATATATATATATATATATATATATATATATATATATATATATATATATATATATATATCTATATACATATATACACACACACACACATATATATATATATATATAAATATATATATATATATATATATATATATATATATATATATTATATATAATATATATATATATATATATAGTTTTTTTCTTTTTTTTTTCATTGGTTCTGCTCGTGAATACAATTAACACTGAAATTAAAGAAGGAATAAGACAGAAATTATGTATAAATATAAATAAAAAAAATGAAAACTTGGTATAAAAGCGTCATACAATAAATACGAATGAAAAACAACGGCTCCTCTACTCGTATCATTACTATTCTCAGCTTGATTCGCTACGGCATATGAAATAGTAGCACTAATCGCTCAGTGGAGCATAATAGTCTATATCAAAAAGTGCTCATTTTAAGTACACAGTACCACACAAAAGCCTTTGAAAAACGGGCGTTCATTCTAGTTGAATAAAATTGCAACAATAAAAAAAACAAGATAATACCTCACACAAAGAGCTTTGTTGATCAGCCGGACAATATAACAGCCGAATCATGTAGATAGTAAATGAATATGCATTATGTATATGTATATGATATATATAATGGAAATATTCTGTACCGATTTCCATTACACATAATAAATAAAACACGTATCGTCACTTTGTGTTTACATTTCATCTAAATGTAATGCCAATGCACCAAAAATGCATATTCAGGTTAATATACTTTACACACACACACACATAATATATATACATATATATATATATATAATATATATATATATATATATATATATTATATATTATTGTTCATTAAGCTACAAATGTCCTTTAATATCAAAATTCGCTCTACCACAAAAAAAATAAATATACTTTCATATTTGTTAACCAAAAGCGAATTTTTTTAGTCGACAATAATTTCGTCCTCTCGTGGATCGAACCAGCGCAAGGGGGAGACAGCAGGACTTCAGTGAGGTCACCGACTCTGCCAACTTGTGGCAGAGCGAATTGGATATTAAAGGACATTTGTAGCTTAATGCATGTGTATGAATCACGGTAACGTGATAAACATTTCATATACATACTATATAATATATATACTATATATATATATATATATATATATATATATATATATATATATGTATATATATATATATAAATAAATATCCTATTAAAATATATGATTCCGAATCTACAATAACTCACATGGGAGGCGCTAATGATGAGATTACGGTCGAAAAACATTGAGCTTAATCATGCATGCTTAGCGCTTGGCGTTTTTAAATAGCAATGGTATTAACTAGGCGTGATCAACGGTGTGGTGCCATCCGGACTTCGGATGAGTAAGCAGTGCCAGTGTGTGAGTCACGTTTCAAGTCGGATGATCCGTTAAGCACGAATCATTTCGTATCCGGATTTTAGAATAGCTGTCTCCGTTTATGCATAAAACTTGAAGCTTTCTGATCTCGATATGATTTCAACTGGATACTTGTAACGTATACTAAATTATTATTATTATTATTATTATTATTATTATTATTATTATTATTATTATTATATTATTATTATTATTATTATTATTTATTTTTTTTTTTTTTTTTTTTTTTTTTTTGCTCTATCACAGTCCTCCAATTCGACTGGGTGGTATTTATAGTGTGGGGTTCCGGGTTGCATCCTGCCTCCTTACGAGTCCATCACTTTTCTTACTATGTGTGCCGTTTCTAGGATCACACTCTTCTGCATGAGTCCTGGAGCTACTTCAGCCTCTAGTTTTTCTAGATCCTTTTCAGGGATCTTGGGATCGTGCCTAGTGCTCCTATGATTATGGGTACGATTTCCACTGGCATATCCCATATCCTTCTTATTTTCTATTTTCAGATCTTGATACTTATCCATTTTTTTTTCCCATCTTCTTTCTCTTCAACTCTGGTGTCCCATGGTATTGCGACATCAATGAGTGGATCTTTCTTCTTGACTTTGTCAATCAACGTCCACGTCTGGTCTGTTTGCACGTATCACCCTATCCGTCCTGATACCATAGTCCCAGAGGATCTTTGAAGATCGTTTTCTATCACTCCTTCAGGTTGGTGCTCGTACCACTTATTACTGCAAGGTAGATGATGTTTCTTGCACAGGCTCCAGTGGAGGGCTTTTGCCACTGAATCATGCCTCTTTTTGTACTGGTTCTGTGCAAGTGCCGGGCATTCATTGCTATGTGGTTTTTATGGTTTCATTTTTCGTTATGCACTTCCTACATATGGGAGAGATGTTATTTTTCCGTCTATTCGTACTTTGAACATATCTGGGTTCTTAGGGCTGATCTTGTGCCGCTGTTATCATTCCTTCAGTTTCCTTCTTGAGCTCTCCCCTCTGTAGCCATTGCCAAATTGTCATCGCTGGCTAGTTCTTTAGTCTGTCTCATGTATTGTCCGTGCATTGGGTTTTGTTGTGCCATTCCTCTGTTCTTTCTGTCTTTCTCCTGTCTCTGTATTTTCTGGGTCTTCGTACTACTTTTATTAGTCCTTTTCTTCCCATGCACTCTTTAGCCACTCGTCTTCACTGGTTTTCAGTATTGCCCCAGTGCTCTGTTTTCGATGTTGACGCAGTCCTCTATACTTAGTAGTCCTCTCCCTCCTTCCTTTCGTGTTATGTATAGTCTGTCCGTATTTGCTCTTGGGTGTGAGTGCTTTGTGATGTCATTTGTTTCCTGGTTTTCTGATCTATGCTGCGGAGTTCTGCCTTCGTCCATTCCACTATTCCTGCGCTGTATCTGATTACTGGCACTGCCCATGTGTTCTATGGCTTTTATCATATTTCCGGCGTTGAGTTTTGACTTGAGTATCGCCTTGAGTCTCTGCATATATTTCTTTCCTGATCGTGTCCTTTCATCTTCTGTGTTATATCTCCTTCCATTATTCCCAGGTATTTGTATCCTGTCTCATCTATGTGTTTGATGTTGCTCCCATCTGGTAGCTTTATCCCTTCAGTTCTCGTTACTTTGCCTTTTTGTATGTTGACTAAGGCGCATTTTTCTATTCCAAACTCCATCCTGATGTCCCAGATACAATCCTTACAGTCTGGATTAGGGTATCTATTTCCTGATGCTCTTACCATACAGCTTGATGTCGTCCATGAACATCAGATGGTGATTTTGTTTGCCTTTTTTCCTGCGAGTTGGTACCGGGATCCATCTTCTGTAGTACTTTTGTCATGGGAATCATGGCTATACGAAGAGTAGTGGGGACAGTGAGTCGCCCTGGAAGATCCCTCTCCTGATATTAACCTCTGCTAGTCTTATTCCAGAGCTTGTAAGTATTGTATTCCAGTTGCGCATTGTATTTTTGAGGAAGGAAATGATGGTATTTTCTCTGCCCATATCAGGCATTCTATTAGCCATGTGTGTGGTATCATGTCGAAGGCTTTCTTATAGTCTATCCATGCCATGCTTTAGGTGGTTTTCCTTCTCCTACTGTTCTTCATTACCATTTTGTCTATCAGGAGCTGGTCTTTTGTGCCCCTACACTTCCTTCTGCAGCTTTCTGTTGGTGGGGGATGGTGTTTGGTCTCCTCTAGGTAGTTGTATAGCCTTTCACTGATGATACCTGTTAGTAACTTCCGCCGCATTATTGGTAGGCAGGTGATAGGCCTGTAGTTACTGGCTATATTTTTCCCTTACTCTTGTCTTTTGGTACTAAGGATGTCTTCCTGTGGTCTCCATATGGGTGCTTGGTGATTTGAGATACAATGCTGGAGTTGTTCTGCTATTCGTGGGTGTAGGGCCGTGAAGTTTTTGAGCCAGTATCCATGGACTTCATCGGGACCTGGGGCTTTCCAGTTATTATTATTATTATTATTATTATTATTATTATTATTATTGTTGTTGTTGTTGTTGTTGTTGTTGTTGTTGTTGTGTAATAAAAATCCACAATTAGATAGCAAAACATATTACCATATATTATATAGTTTCCTATACAATTGTGGACTTTTATTACACGGATTGTTTTTCACGAGATTGAGAATCTTAACAATTATTATTATTGGAGAAACAAATCCACAGTTATGTAAATGTACATATGTTTAAATTAAGAACTTTAAGGATAGCTTTCGGGAATCTGTTCGGTTCCCCTTATCAACCGACCAGATTCATGAAAGCTACCCTTAAAGTTTGCAATTTAAATATCACATTTACATAACTGAGGATTTGTGGATTTGTTTCTCCATTTGAAGACTCGTGCTACTATGAGGATTTTATTATTATTATTATTATTATTGTTATTGTTTTATTATTATTATTATTATTATTATTATTATTATTATTATTATTATTATTATTATATTATTATTATTATTATTATTATTTTTTTTTTTTTTTTTGCTCTATCACAGTCCTCCAATTCGACTGGGTGGTATTTATAGTGTGGGGTTCCGGGTTGCATCCTGCCTCCTTAGGAGTCCATCACTTTTCTTACTATGTGTGCCGTTTCTAGGATCACACTCTTCTGCATGAGTCTGGAGCTACTTCAGCCTCTAGTTTTTTAGATTCCTTTTCAGGGATCTTGGGATCGTGCCCTAGTGCTCCTATGATTATGGGTACATTTCCACTGGCATATCCCATATCCTTCTTATTTCTATTTTCAGATCTTGATACTTATCCATTTTTTCCCTCTCTTTCTCTTCAACTCTGGTGTCCCATGGTATTGCGACATCAATGAGTGATACTTTCTTCTTGACTTTGTCACTCAATGTCACGTCTGGTCTATTTGTACGTATCACCCTATCCGTCCTGATACCATAGTCCCAGAGTATCTTTGCGTGATCGTTTTCTATCACTCCCTCAGGTTGGTGCTTGTACCACTTATTACTGCAAGGTAGCTGATGTATCTTGCCACAGGCTCCAGTGGAGGTCTTTTGCCACTGAATCATGCCTCTTTTTGTACTGGTTCTGTGCAAGTGCCGGACATTCGCTTGCTATGTGGTTTAGGGTTTCCTTTTTCGCATTGCACTTCCTACATATGGGAGAGATGTTATTTCCGTCTATCGTTCTTTGAACATATCTGGTTCTTGTGCCGCTGTTATCATTCCTTCAGTTTCCTTCTTTAGCTCTCCCCTCTGTAGCCATTGCCATGTGTCATCGCTAGCTAGTTCTTTAGTCTGTCTCATGTATTGTCCGTGCATTGGTTTGTTGTGCCAGTCCTCTGTTCGATTTGTCATTCTCCAGTCTCTGTATATTTCTGGGTCTTCGTCTACTTTTATTAGTCCTTCTTCCCATGCACTCTTTAGCCACTCGTCTTCACTGGTTTTCAGGTACTGCCCCGGTTCTCTGTTCTCGATGTTGACGCAGTCTTCTATACTTAATAGTCCTCTCCCTCCTTCCTTTCGTGTTATGTATAGGCTGTCCGTATTTGCTCTTGGATGCAGTGCTTTGTGTATTGTCATATGTTTCCTGGTTTTCTGATCTATGCTGCAGAGTTCTGCCTTCATCCATTCGACTATTCCTGCGCTGTATCTGATTACTGGCACTGCCCATGTGTTTATGGCTTTTATCATATTTCCGGCGTTGAGTTTTGACTTGAGTATCGCTTTGAGTCTCTGCATATATTCTTTCCTGATCGTGTCCTTCATCTCTTGGTGTTTTATATCCCCTCCTTCCATTATTCCCAGGTATTTGTATCCAGTCTCATCTATATGTTTGATGTTGCTCCCATCTGGTAGCTTTATCCCTTCAGTTCTCGTTAATTTGCATTTTTGTATGTTGACTAAGGCGCATTTTTCTATTCCAAACTCCATCCTGATGTCCCCAGATACAATCCTTACAGTCTGGATTAGGTATCTATTTACCTTGACTGCCTCTTACCATACAGCTTGATGTCGTCCATGACATCAAGATGGTTTGATTCTGTTGCCTCTTTTCTTGAGTTGGTACCCGGCATCCATCTTCTGTAGTACTTTTGTCATGGGAATCATGGCTACTACGAAGAGTAGTGGGGACAGTGAGTCGCTCTGGAATATCCCTCTCCTGATATTAACCTCTGCTAGTCTTATTCCAGAGCTTGTAAGTATTGTATTCCAGTTGCGCATTGTATTTTTGAGGAAGCTGATGGTATTTTCCTCTGCCCCATATATTTTCAGGCATTCTATTAGCCATGCGTGTGTATCATGTCGAAGGCTTTCTTATAGTCTATCCATGCCATGCTTAGGTTGGTTTTCCTTCTCCTACTGTTCTTCATTACCATTTTGTCTATCAGGAGCTGGTCTTTTGTACCCCTACACTTCCTTCTCGCAGCCTTTCTGTTGGTGGGGGTTGGTGTTTTTGTCTCCTCTAGGTAGTTGTGTAGCCTTTCACTGATGATACCTGTTAGTAACTTCCACATTATTGGTAGGCAGGTGATAGGCCTGTAGTTACTGGCTATATTTCCCTTACTCTTGTCTTTTTGTACTAAGGATGTTCTTCCTGTGGTCATCCATTTAGGTGCATGGTGATTTGAGATACAATACTGGAGTTTTCTGCTATTCGTGGGTGTAGGGCCTTGAAGTCTTTGAGCCAGTATCCATGGACTTCATCGGGACCTGGGTCTTTCCAGTTTGGCATTTTCTTTAGTTGGTGTCTGACTGTGTCTGTCGTGATCTCTGTGAATCTTTGTTTTATTCTCCCTGTTTCTTCTTCCTTGACTTCCTGGAGCCATGTTGCATGTTTGTTGTGTGATACCGGATTGCTCCATATGTTTTCCCAGAGTCTCTTACTTGGTTCGGCTTCAGGAAATTCTGAGTGGTTGTCTTCCCCTCTTAGTTGGCTGTATAGTCTTTTCTGGTTGGTTCTGAATAGTATGTTCTGTTGGTATCCCTTATTCCTGTTCATGTACCGTTGGATCTTATGTGCTTTGGCCTTAAGCCTCTGTTTTACATCTTCTATTGTGTTGTTTAGTCCCCTCTCTTGTACTTTGTATTTCTCGTTGAGTTCCTACCTTGTTTTCTTGCTTCTTAGCCTTTTTTCTGCCATCTCTTTCAGTTTACTCAAGTCAGATCTCATCACCATGATTTGCTTTTCCAGGCGCCTTTTCCAAGGAGGTTGCTGTTTTGGTTTCTGTTGGGTTGGTTGTGTTGGTAGTGTTGGTGTTCGAATCCCCATCAGTTCTGCTACTAATCTTGCTCCTGCATATGCCAAGTTATTTGTTTCTGTGATATTGGTGGTGTGTATTATGCCCATTATTTCATTGACCTCACTTGTTTACTCCCTTAATTTCTTGGTGTTGTAGGCTTCCATGGAGGGGATCTTTGTTCTCTCTGTATCTGGCTCCATCCATTGTCTAATCTTTTCTACCCATTCCGTCCTCTCTGTTACTTCGTCGGTGTTTCTTCGTGTGTCGTTGTTTGATACCTCATCCTCCCTGTCGTCTTCTGTGGCATCGTCTCTCAGTTCGTTGTCGTGTGACATTTCCCTTGCCAGTTCTTCTCTTTCTGTTGGGGAGAGCCAGTTCTTTTTCTTTATGTTCCTTACTTGGTCTGCCAGCCTCCGCTCTGTTTGGGGGGTGTTATTCCTCTCATTCCAGATGTTGACCAATCTTCTTCTATATCCTCTCTCCGCCGGGTTGCTTCTGATGTAGCATCTCCATATTTCCCTATTTTCTTCTCTTGTCCATTTCTTCCTTTTTGCTTCTGTAGCTCCAATCTCAGGCTGTTGATTACTGTCGTTGTGGTGATCAGTTGCTGGATGACGACCTCCAAGTACCTGACCGTCTTCCCCTTCAATTGGGTTGAATATCTGGTTGCCGGACGAAGCTCCTCTGTTGCCAGAGGTTCCATTTACGTCGTTGTCGTTTATAACTTCATTTCTTTCCATCATTGCTGAGTTTTGCTATTTAACCCATAGATGGACCCTACCCCATCAGGGATAGGTACTATTATTATTATTATTATTATTATTTATTATTATTATTATTATTATTATTATTATTATTATTATTCAGAAGATGAACCCTGTTCATATGGAAGCCAAAATAGAAAAGTAAAGCTTCGTTCCTTGTAGTATAGGTAGCAGTGAGTGTTTATCAGAGATTACTATTATTATTATTATTATTATTTATTATTATTATTATTATTATTATTATTATTATTATTCGGAAGGTGAACCCTCATCATATAGAACCAGCAACCCACGGGAGCCATTGACTTGATATTCAGACTTCCAAAGAATATGGCGTTTATTCGAAAGAAGTAACAGAAGGTAATGGGAAATGCATAAAGGAGACCAGTTATTAGGATAAGCAGATAATCATAAGAATAAGGGGGAAAATAAACACATCTTATTTGCAATAATGAGCAAAATCACTCTTCATTTAGTACAGGTATTTGTTACCGTCCTGGGTTCGATCCCCATGCGAGGTCGATATTTATTTCTATTTCACAAGTGATTGCGTGTTGGTAATTACCAAATAAACACATGCTCTAATAGGATTTGTTTACGTATTTGTGCTTCTATTAAATAATCCTTTTCTTAATATTTCCTTGAAAGAATGATGAACGTGTGGTACATAAACCTGGGAAACAAACAAAATTGTTTGTTGAAATTAGATGTTATTACAAACTATAGTAAAAAGGAAGTTGGTAGATTTCATGGTTGTGGAAGACAGGTGACGGATGTGTATATGATCATTACTTCATTGAATCAAAAGTATTAAGAGAAAATAGTTTTATTAGCAAATGAAAAATATAAAGTGAGAAAATAAATTCATTTATTGTCAGCATAGATAATAAGGAAGGAAACTGTTCATCGGTAAACATAACAATTATGAAAACAGCAACTAAATAACATTGTATTGGAACATTCTTCTAAACAAATGCTATTGCTTACTGAAGATCATTTAGTGCACAGGAAAACTCACAGAATTCAAAGTTAAAAAATCTTTCCCTCACTTATTCTGAATGTGTTTAAAAAATATCTATCACGATCTATTACAAATATCTCGAAAACCAGAGTAATACTCTGGTCTAAGATTGTATTAATATCGACAGCCATCCCACACGAACGTCGTCATTAAGGGGCAATAATCACACCGCGTTACACACGACAACTGAACCAGACAGCGATCAACAGTTATAGACATGGCGTTTGGACGTTATTTAGTTTCCCTCTGGGAATCTGCTGTCTCGTACGGTTCACGGGGAATGGGTATTGTATTATAAAGATTTTATTTATTTATACACACACACACACACACACACTATATATATATATATATACATATATATATATACATATATATATATATATATATATATATATATATATATATATATATATATATATATATACGTGTGTGTGTGTGTGTGTGTGTGTGTGTATGAACGCCATATTCTTTGGAAGATTGAATTTCATGTCAGTGGCCCGTGTGGGCTTGTTCCATATAAATAGGTATCATCTGAAAAATAATAATAATTATAATAATATATATGTACAAATATTTATATACATATATACATATACATATAATGCTTAGGATCACATAGACATATATAAAGTCAGGTATCATATCCGTCTTATCTACTTCTAGACGAGATTGCAATAACAATAATAATAACAACAACAACAAAATCCTTTACAGCAACATCCCGCAACGTGACGATTACAGACCCGACTCTGCGTCTTGGATACAGATTGAAAGGGGTCGTGAAACCTCATCTAACTTCCTCTGTAACCCAACACCTGAAATGTGGAGGGTTCCTCCTCGTCTGCCAAAGTTCGTCTCAAAGAGGAGAGTTGCCTCCATCGATTCGGCGTCGAGTTTCGTGTGTCCTGATTTGTTTTCGAATGAAGAAGCGTATTTGTCTAAATTATTCGTCTGTGGTCTTCATTTTTAACCCTCTAAAAGAGGGTTTCTCTCTCTCTCTCTCTCTCTCTCTCTCAGCCTTTATTTCCTTAATTTCCTTTTCGGAGGATCGAGGCACCCCGGAATTTTGTGTTGGCAAATATCTCTAACTTATCATATATATATATATTATATATATATAATATATATATATATATATATATATATATATATATATATACATATATACATATATATATATATATATATATATATATATATATATATATATATATTATATATATATGATAAGTAGAGATATTGCCAACACAAAATTCCGGGGGTTTTGCCTCGATCCTCCGAAAAGGAAATTAATGAAATAAAGGCTGAGAGAGAGAGAGAGAGAGAGAGAGAGAGAGAAACCCTCTTTTAGAGGGTTAAAAATGAAGACCACAGACGAATAATTTAGACAAATACGCTTTTGCACTAATTTTCGTTATGCTAATGATGCTTAAAAAATCAGTTCTGTTAAGTTATCGGCCTTCAGTGTAACACAAACATATATATGCATATATATATATATATATATATATATATATATATATATATATATATATATATATATATATATATATAGATATATAGATATATATATATATATATATATATATATATATATATTATATATATATATATATATTAAACAGGCGGAGGTTTCTCTAAACCCAACTATACAATGAAGGTAGGGGAAGCACACCAAACAGGTCAAGGAACTCATATTTATTAAGTTGCAACGTTTCGAAGCCAAACCAGCAGGCCTCATTTTCAAGCTAAAAAGTAACAATATCTAATTAGTACAATAAAATTAAGCTACAATATTAAAAATACACAATGTAAAGTACAATAAAACAATCACAGTTAAAAACACAAATAAGGACCAACCGTTGAGTGTGAAGACAGAGGAAGGACTAACAAAAAACGTAAAGCAGTTCACGAGAGGTAAAGAGGTGTAGACGTGGCATGGGTGTTCAGTGAGGGACCAGTTTTTTAATAAACAAAGATTCATTAATTGTTAAAAACCTTGTGATTGGAAGCTCTGCCCAAACCTGAAAGTCTTTGTACTGGATCGAATACCTACATTTATCGGTATGATCCCTTATGTTGGAAAATTCGGGATTCGAAAAGCTTAGTGCCAGTTCTATAGCTGATAGCTCTATGACTGTCGATTCGGACCTTGAGTAACCTATGTGTCGATCCAATATAGGTTCCATCGATTACATCGAGGACAAGTAAACTTGTAAATGACACATGAGGTCATCAATGGATCCAAAACGGTCCTTGAAGTTGAAAAGGCTACCGATATTCAGTGGGTTTGTAGGTATAATTTTTGATTTTCATGGCAGGGAGATGACCAGACATTAAAGCGTGGAGTTCCTTATATAAGTTGTATTATGATAAAAGGAAGGCTAGCATAGAACGGTAATTTAGGAACGTGAGGAGTAGGATGACGTGGAACAAAAAATATTATTTAAAAATTTGGAGACATGCTTAAAGAACAACTGGGTGGGAAAGCAGTTGCTGTTAAAATATTTTTGCAAGAACGTGACTTCATTGTGAAAAGATTGCCAACTAGAAGACAAAGCAAAGGCTCGGTGAAGCATGGTTAATAAGGCATTTATCTTAAAATCAAGAGAACAAAAACTATAAAAATTTGTACCAAGACCAGTGAATGTCTTTTTTCTAAAAACGGAAGTTGAGAAGCCATGAGAGGAGCGTGTAATTAAAATATCTAAAAAAAAAAGGCAACTGATTGTTGGTTTTTCGTGTTCAATGGTGAATTTGATGTTGGGAGGGTGAAATGAGTTGATGAAGTTAAAACCTCTCGGCGTCAAACCGACTTCTAAAGAGTGCAAACGTGTCGTCAACGTACCGTTTAACGTACCGTTTAAAAATAAAAAAGTGGATGGTAACTAAGGGGACAAGAATCAAGCATTTGCTCTTCCAGCGAGCACATGAAGATACCGGCAAAGATGGGTCCAAGAGGAGAGCCCATAGCCATACCATCAATTTGCGAGTAAGAACAACCATTAAAAACAAAAACGGTGTCCCGCACCGCCAGATCTAAAAGTTTCCTAAAATCATTCTTACAGAACCCATTAAAAAGAGACTCATCCGTAGGAAAAGCTTACTTAAAATTATATCAATGGTCTGTTGTACAGGTACATTTGTAAATAATGACTCTACGTCATAGCCTTACCATAATAAGGTCCGAGTCCTGAGCAAGAATGGAATTTTTGAACTCGTATGAATTCTTTAGGTTATAAGAATTTTCAGCTAAGGGGGCGAAGCATGGAACTAGTATTTTGCCAGTTTGTAATTGGCGTTATTATAAGACGCTAAGATAGGACGGATAGGAACATTATCTTTGTGGGCCTTCGGGAGGCCGTACATTAAACCATACGATGACCCCGAGCTTTTTTATAAACGGTACGTTTATAAAACGGTACGTTGACGACAGTTTGCACTCTTTAGAGTCGGTTTGACGCCGAGAGGTTTTTAATAACTTTCATCAACTCATTTCACCCTAACATCAAATTCACCATTGAACACGAAACCAACAATCAGTTGCCTTTTTAGATATTTTAATTACACGCTCCTCTCATGGCTTCTCAACTTCCGTTTTTAGAAAAAAACAGACATTCATGGTCTTGGTACAAATTTTTTATAGTTTTTTGTTTCTCTTGATTTTAAGATAAATGCCTTATTAACCATGCTTCACCGAGCCTTTGCTTTGTCTTCTAGTTGGCAATCTTTTCACAATGAATCACGTTTCTTGCAAAAACAATATTTTAACAGCAACTGCTTTCCCACCCAGTTGTTCTTAAGCATGTCTCCAAATTTTTAAATAATATTTTTGTTCCACGTCATCCTACTCCTCACGTTCCTAAATTACCGTTCTATGCTAGCCTTCTATTCATAATACAACTTTATATAAGGAACTCCACGCTTTAATGTCTGTCATCTCCCTGCCATGAAAATCAAAAATTATACCTACAAACCCACTGAATATCGGTAGCCTTTTCAACTTCAAGGACGTTTGGATCCATTGATGACCTCATGTGTCATTTACAAGTTTACTTGTCCTCGATGTAATCGAGGAACCTATATTGGATCGACACATAGGTTACTCAAGGGTCCGAACTCGACAGTCATAGAGCTATCAGCTATAGAAACTGGCACTAAGCTTTCGAATCCCGAATTTTCCCTTTTCCAACATAAGGGATCATGATACCGATAAATGTAGGTATTCGATCCAGTACAAAGACTTTTCAGGTTTTGGGCAGAGCTTCCATCACAAGGTTTTAACAATTAATGAATCTTTGTTTATTAAAAAACTGGTCCCCTCACTGAACACCCATGCCACGTCTACACCTCTTTACCTCTCGTGAACTGCTTACGTTTTTTGTTAGTCCTTCCTCTGTCTCACACTCAACGGTTGGTCCTTATTTGTGTTTTTAACTGTGATTGTTTTATTGTACTTTACATTGTGTATTTTAATATTGTAGCTTAATTTTATTGTACTAATTAGATATTGTTACTTTTTAGCTTGAAAATGAGGCCTGCTGGTTGGCTTCGAAACGTTGCAACTTAATAAATATGAGTTCCTTGACCTGTTGGTGTGCTTCCCCTACCTTCATTGTATATATATCTATATATTCTATATATCTATATCCTCTAATATATCTTATATATATATATATATATATATATATATATATATATATATATATATATATGGCATTATATATGTGTGTGTTACACTGAAGGCCGATAACTTAACAGAACTGATTTTTAAGCATCATTAGCATAACGAAAATTAGTGCAAAAGCTCGTAGCAAAATAGAAGCTCTAATCGCAACGCCACGTTCCCTTACGAAAAACAATCACATAAGGAAAACGAAAGTAAGTATTTGGACGGAATATTTCTTTGGTTATTTACATACGAAATAGGAATGTAATGGAAAAGCGAAAATTTGCATAATCCTTAGTAAATACAAAGTATCAACATACGTTTAATGCAAATGACGTTTTATGCTCTTTATCTAGCACTGAAAATTCTCTCTCTCTCTCTCTCTCTCTCTCTCTCTCTCTCTCTCTCTCTCTCTCTCTCTTATTATAATCAATTTCCTATGATTTATTAATAAATAACTTGCAAAGTAGCATTTAAAGCCGATTCAATAACCGGAATGTTAATGTTCTAAAAAAACCGTCTATTTTTATTTGAATAATAATTTAAATTTTTTACTTGTAATCCAAAGTAATTTATCAACTGGATAAAAACTATAATTTTTATTTGGATAAAAACTAAGATTTTGAATTGGATAAAAAGTGATTATTCTATTTAGATAAAAACTAAATTCTTTATTTGTATAAAAACTAACCTTTTTATTTAAAGAAAATTGGTTTTTTATTTAAATAAAACTAAATACTTTATTTGGATAAAAACTAACCTTTTTATTTGAATAAAAATTACTTTTATTTATTTGGATAAAGATTTTTTGTAATTTGGATAAAAGCTACATTTTTTATGGATAAAACCATTTTTTATTTAGATAAGAACTTAATTTTTTAAGAGATGAAAACTGTTTTTATTTGTTAATTTAGGTCAAAAGAACAATTTCATTGATTAAACTCATTTTTTATCTGAATTAAAATAAATTTTCTATTTGGATAAAACCTTAATTTTTCATATGAGTAAAAACCAAATTATTCATCTGCATAATAACTAATTTTGATATCTGGATAAAAACTAACTTTATTATTTGGATAAAACCTAAACACCAAAATCCCTCATCGCAAGAGACATTAAGCTGATTGAGAGGTAATCCATATAATGGGTCTATTTTTGAAGTCCATATAATTATTCAAAGAGAGTATTATCTCTTTTTCAAAGCCCGTTATCTCTCAGCGCGAGGTAATCCATCATGCGGGGATGGAGAGATCCCTTGAGATTCCATTATACGCAGGTAAGAGAGGCACATTGTAAAAGATCCACTGATTTATTAGTGTAAAGATAAATATTAGCCTACTGTAAGATCCTTGATAACATCAGGCAAATACTACCCGTATAATCCCAATTAACTCACACGCATTAGGTGTAACTGAAATTAGACTTCTCTATGTAAACCCTATCACTGAAAAATTAAAGCCATATTTACACATAAATAAAGAAATCATTCAATTAGTGGACCATTTTTATATTAATTTAGAAATGAGGCAAAAGGTTTGAAGAAAACATATAATTTTTTTAATCAATTTAGAAATGAGGCAAAGGTTGCTAAGGCAAATTGTACTTGAAGACAACATATAATTTGTTGAGGTTAAATTGATGACTGTTATTAGTAATCTGTCAGTAGATATGGAAGGATTACGAGGTGTATTAAAACCATAAGTACTGATTTCATGATATTGTATCATATTCCAACTGCAGACAACAAAGTAAATTAGCATTTTTGTTAATATTACGGCATTATTTGATAATCAATTCCTTTAAAGTTACTGAACAAAATTTCCTTTATATAGATTGGACAAATATCTGGATCAAGTATCTGTTTAACCCAGATTTGGCGCTTTAACATACGAATGTATTTAAAAGTTAGATTAATTAAATGCAGACAGGAACATTACATACCTACCAATTCGTGAACATTCATTGAATAATTTAACATTCACACTGTACTTTTTTTCATTCTGTTTTCTGGACTTTGTTAATTGAGTATGCGACTAAATTCCAGAATGAAAAAAAGTTTGAATTACAACTTGCGAACGGAAATGCAGTTTTTGCACCTAAAACTCTGGTTTTTGTGAGTAGTGAGTAGAAGGGGTCGACGAACCGTGCTATTCAAAGTTCTTGCCTCTCTCTCTCTCTCTCTCTCTCTCTCTCTCTCTCTCTCTCTCTCTCTCTCTCTCTCTCTCTCTCTCTCTCACTTTTTTGGCAGTTAAAATGTTTGTGTGCTAGTTATAGTGAAACCAAATTGAATGTGAATATGTGAATATACATATACATAAATACATACATACATAACCAAACATACACACATGCACACACATGTATATATATATATATATATATATATATATATACGTATATATATATATATATATATATATATATATATATATATATATATATATATATATATTTATATATGCATATATATTTGCTAATTTTCAATATCATCATAATCATATAGAAATTATAATAACAAACAATAGAAACTTCTCTATGATTATGATAATGAAAAATATTATCATAATATAGAAATTAAAATTAAGAAACAAAAACATAATATAGAAAACGAATTAGAAAATAAAATAACCATTGATAAACCTAGACCATTATAGTTACATCAAGGACAGTTGCCATACTAATAACATAGATTACCCGACCCCCTCCACCCCCTTAAAAGTATAACATTAATTTCCAAATACCATTTCCTTGCGTAAAAGATTACCTACGGCTGATCGCTCCGGTAAAATACTAGGTCTTTTCAAAGACATAACTTCAGACAAATATGTGTCCATTCGATTAAGTAAAAGTAACTATATTTTGTATTTTTTTTTTAGTTCTGAGAGTCAGATCTCATAATAATTTTTTTTCAAAAATGTAAAGGGAAAGTGGAGAGGGTATTACCGCCAAAGCATCGAAATCCTCGTAAAAATAAAATTGGGAAAACGATTCTCCTGAAGCTAAGCGTATCTATTATTTTAAAAACAGGCTCCCTGGGTCTTCCCTGCCAAGTCGATTGTCATTTGTTTGAAAAAAGGGGGATGTGTGGGAATGTCCCCGCGGAATGAACTCTTCGGTAATGGGAAATTTCGTTATTCATGAAATGTCATTAGCTTTCTACATAAAATCCTGACGTGTTATGTATCAGATCTAATCTTATATGCCTGGATGTGTGTATAAATAAATATAAACTATATATATATATATATATATATATATATATATATATGATATATAAGTATATATATATATGTATATATATATATTTATATGTGTATATAAATATTATATATATATATATATTATAATATATATATATATATATATATATATATATATATATATATATTAATATACATGCATAAATATAGCACTTTCTTTCTATATTTTGGTGTTTTTATGGACTCCTTTTATTAGATGGAATTCTGTTGAAACAGAACATTTTTACCAGTCAAATATATATATATATATATATATATATATATATATATATATATATATATATATATATATATATTAAATATATATATATATATATATATATATATATATATATATATATATATATATATATATATATATATATATATATATATATATATATATATAAATATATACATATATACATAATATAATATATATATGCACATATTTAAATATAAATATATACTTATTATAAATATATACAAACATTTCACAAAAGCCATTTCAATACCTTGTTAATAATTCGATACACTCTACGTACCAATTGCTGCCTGAATCGAAACACACGCACGTCACCACACGGGGGACTAATTGTACAATCATTTAAATTGAACAAAGAGAAATATTCAGAGAATTTTGTTAGTTATTTAGTTTGTAAAAAAATATTAAATTGATGGCTTTGATGTAACATGCATTCAGAGCAAATGACTGTAATAGCTAGATAAGAGACTTCAAAACAATTCAGTAGGTTTTGTATTATTACGAATATTTCAACAGTGAAAATAGCAGTCTGTCTAAAAGTGCTATTATTAATATTGGTCTTTAAAATAGCAGTCTATCTAAAAGTATTATTATTATTATTAATTATTATTATTATTATTTTTTTTTTTGCTCGATCACAGTCCTCCAATTCGACTGGGTGGTATTTATAGTGTGGGGTTCCGGGTTGCATCCTGCCTCCTTAGGAGTCCATTACTTTTCTTACTATGTGCGCTGTTTCTAGGGTCACACTCTTCTGCATGAGTCCTGGAGCTACTTCAGCCTCTAGTTTTTCTAGATTCCTTTTCAGGGATCTTGGGATCGTGCCTAGTGCTCCTATGATTATGGGTACGATTTCCACTGGCATATCCCATATCCTTCTTATTTCTATTTTCAGATCTTGATACTTATCCATTTTTTCCCTCTCTTTCTCTTCAACTCTGGTGTCCCATGGTATTGCGACATCAATGAGTGATACTTTCTTCTTGATTTTGTCAATCAACGTCACGTCTGGTCTATTTGCACGTATCACCCTATCTGTTTCTGATACCATAGTCCCAGAGGACTGCTTTGCCTGATCGTTTTCTATCACTCCCTCAGGTTGGTGCTCGTACCACTTATTACTGCAAGGTAGCTGATGCTTCTTGCACAGGCTCCAGTGGAGGGCTTTTGCCACTGAATCATGCCTCTTTTTGTACTGGTTCTGTGCAAGTGCCGGACATTCGCTTGCTATGTGGTTTATGGTTTCATTTTTCGTATTGCGCTTCCTACATATGGGAGAGATGTTATTTCCGTCTATCGTTCTTTGAACATATCTGGTTCTTAGGGCCTGGTATTGTGCCGCTGTTATCATTCCTTCAGTTTCCTTCTTTAGCTCTCCCCTCTGTAGCCATTGCCATGTGTCATCGCTGGCTAGTTCTTTAGTCTGTCTCATGTATTGTCCGTGCATTGGTTTGTTGTGCCAGTCCTCTGTTCTGTCTGTCATTCTCCTGTCTCTGTATATTTCTGGGTCTTCGTCTACTTTTATTAGTCCTTCTTCCCATGCACTCTTTAGCCACTCGTCTTCACTGGTTTTCAGATATTGCCCCAGTGCTCTGTTCTCGATGTTGACGCAGTCTTCTATACTTAGTAATCCTCTCCCTCCTTCCTTTCGTGTTATGTATAGGCTGTCCGTATTTGCTCTTGGGTGTAGTGCTTTGTGTATTGTCATATGTTTCCTGGTTTTCTGATCTATGCTGCGGAGTTCTGCCTTCGTCCATTCCACTATTCCTGCGCTGTATCTGATTACTGGCACTGCCCATGTGTTTATGGTTTTTATCATATTTCCGGCGTTGAGTTTCGACTTGAGTATCGCCTTGAGTCTCTGCATATATTCTTTCCTGATCGTGTCCTTCATCTCTTGGTGTTTTATATCCCCTCCTTCTATTATTCCCAGGTATTTGTATCCTGTCTCATCTATGTGTTTGAGGTTGCTCCCATCTGGTAGCTTTATCCCTTCAGTTCTCGTTACTTTGCCTTTTTGTATGTTGACTAAGGCGCATTTTTCTATTCCAAACTCCATCCTGATGTCCCCAGTTACAATCCTTACAGTCTGGATTAGGGTATCTATTTCCTTGATGCTCTTACCATACAGCTTGATGTCGTCCATGAACATCAGATGTTGATTCTGTTGCCTCTTTTCTTGAGTTGGTACCCGGCATCCATCTTCTGTAGTACTTTTGTCATGGGAATCATGGCTACTACGAAGAGTAGTGGGGACAGTGAGTCGCCCTGGAAGATCCCTCTCTGATATTAACTCTGCTAGTCTTATTCCAGAGCTTGTAAGTATTGTATTCCAGTTGCGCATTGTATTTTTGAGGAAGCTGATGGTGTTTTCCTCTGCCCCATATATTTTCAGGCATTCTATTAGCCATGTGTGTGGTATCATGTCGAAGGCTTTCTTATAGTCTATCCATGCCATGCTTAGGTTGGTTTTCCTTCTCCTACTGTTCTTCATTACCATTTTGTCTATCAGGAGCTGGTCTTTTGTGCCCCTCCACTTCCTTCTGCAGCCTTTCTGTTGGTGGGGGATGGTGTTTGTCTCCTCTAGGTAGTTGTATAGCCTTTCACTAATGATACCTGTTAGTAACTTCCACATTATTGGTAGGCAGGTGATAGGCCTGTAGTTACTGGCTATATTTATCCCGTTACTTGTTATATTATTATTATTATTATTATTATTATTATTATTATTATTATTATTATTATTATTATTATTATTATTATTATTATTAGTATTATCATCATTATATTTTTATTATTTTTATTATTATTATTATTATTATTATTATTATATTAGCGAATATGAAGAACAGTAACGTTCTTTAAAGGTGAAGATAGAATAATACCCTTTTCTTGGGTGTAATTCTCGTTTATCTTCATCTATTGCTAAATAATCTCTCATGATTATTATTATTATTGTTATTATTATTATTATTATTATTATTATTATTATTATTATTATTATTATTATGAAAACACACTTAATAAGTACAAACAAAATAGAAATTTATTTTCAAAGCAATTTCTTCTGTTACTGAAACATTTTCCTATTATTATTATTATTATTATTATTATTATTATTATTATTATTATTATTATTATTATTATTATTATTATTATTATTATTATTATGATACGTAACCACACCTAAATAAGCTGAAAAAGAAAAAAAACCTTTAAAATACATTTCCTTTAATCTCGAATCACTTTCCCTGAGCGAAAATTCTGGCGATCGAAAATTGCATTCAGTCAGCTTTTAGAGCGACGCCCAGACACCCAGTAACTGTGGCTCCTCTTCAAAGGTGGATAATAAATCTGTCAATATTTCGTGGAATATCCCAGGAGTCTTTTATGTTCCGGCTGAATTGGCCTGTGCTATCGGACGCGAAAATACGGAAAGGTTGATACGAAAAGAAACTGGTAGAAAAATGCGCGGAAGTTTCTCCTGCGCAATCGAGTTTTATGTGCAGCGTATAATGCTATATAAAGCTCTCAACTACGGCCCGTGAAACTTTCAGCCACGGCCGGTGGTGGCCTGTGTTGTTGGTAGAACATGGCTAAGTTTAACCTTAAATGACATAAATACTCCTGAGGTTAGAGGGCTGCAATTTGGTATGTTTGATGATTGGGGGGTGGATGATCATCATGCCAATTTGCAGCCCTCTAGCCTCAGCAGCTTTTAAGATCTGAAGGCGGACGGAAAAAGTGCAGACGAACAGACAAATAGTCATCTCGGTAAATTTCTTTTACAGAATACGAAAAACGACATTTTAATTTGAGATGGAAGAAACTGCACGCAAAATGTGTAGTAAAAGATCATGTGAGCGTAATTGACTTTTTCGAAATATTTTGAAAAATTTTATGAAAAATGGCTACAGTGGCTACAAATACACTAATTAAGCTTTCTTGAAGTCACTAAGAAACGAGAAGATATTTCAATTTACATCTGAGACTTCGTTTACCATTGATGAAAAGTTGTGAAACTACTAAATTCTGAAATAAGTGACAAGCTTTTTTTTTTTTTTACACTTGTTCACTTTGATTAGATCATTTGGTGAGATACTCTTACAATTATTAAAAATCATTGTCTTTTTCCATACTTCAAATTACTTTATTAGATTACTATATCTATTTTAGATTAGCGCATCAAGTTATTATAGCTATTCTTATAATAATAATTATTTAGTCTGTTTCCATACATGAAATTCTTACATCAAATTACTGTAGCCATTTTCATAATAAAAATTACTTTATCTATTTCCATATTTCAAATTACTTCATTCATTACTATGGCTATTTTTACAATAAGAATTACTTCATCTATTTCTTTATTTTAAATCACCTCGACAAGTTGATTGTTATATCTATTTTTATCATCAAAATTACATCATGGGTTCCCAAATGGACTAAGCAGCTCCAGGTATGCCACACACAAAAAAGCCTATTAATTAGAGGCCTACTGAATGGGCCATTTCAATTTCTGATGACAGAGTTATTAATCCATAAAATGCATTTAATTACCCGGAACAAATGATTACACTCTGCATTATGACGCGATTAATCAAAACAATATGCTTTTCAGGAATTAATTGCCGCTAATTGTTCTCCGAAAGCGTTCCTTTGCCACAGTGACATCAATGTTGAATTTTCAAAGGTGATCGGTCAGAGATGTATGTCCCCGAGTTGATAACAGATCGATATCGAACTTTGGAACTTGTAAAAAAAAGAAAAAAGAAAAGGTGACCAATTAGGGATGTCCCCAAGTTGATAACAGATCGGTATCGAACTTTGGAACTTGAAAAAAAAGAAAAGGTATCCAATCAGGGAAGTCCTGACGTTGATAACAGATCAGTATCGAACTTTGGAACTTGTAAAACAAGGAAAGGTGACCAATTAGGGATGTCCTCACATTAATAACAGATCAGTATCAAAATATGGACCTTAGAAAAAGAAAATATTATCGGTTATAGATGTGCCCACGTTGATAAGTGATCAGTATTGAACTTAGAAACTTAAAAAATGAAAAATACAAATTGGAGCAAGAAATATATTTTTAAGAAATATACTTCTTAAATATATTTGCAGAGACTCTCACTGAAGAGATTACACGTCTGGGGAACCGAATTAAGTAATACTGAAACCAATAACTTTTGAATTCCCTGATTATGGCATATGGCTTATTAAGACTTGAAGCGAGATGGAATTACTTGCATAGGCTTTTCAGTATTGATATATCTATATCTAACAGTTTTGCTTTGCATATACCATAACATCAGTTGACTTGAAGAGGGAAGATATAAAGTGAAGACATACTAAAGAGAATCATTACTGTCATTCGTTGTATATTCCATAACAACAGGGTTGACTGAGAACCATTACACCATCGTCTACAGTCTGGACCACATATTGAGACCATGAGGTAAAGAATGACAAATATGTGCCATTTCAAGCTGTTTGTGTGGGGGGTGTTAGGGGAGGTGGCTGTCATTTTGTGCTTTTATTAGCGTGACTGGGAAATAGAGAGAAAGAGGGAGGGGAAGCCGTGGGGAGAGGAGGAAAGAGGGGGTTGCTGGGAGAGGGAGGGGGAACTGCCTTTGGCGATCTCCCAAAATGAGGAGCCATTATCATCAAGGTTCGAAATTATCGTCCAGATCTCTAAAGCGGTGAATTACATCGTGAATATTTATAATGAAGAAGAAAGAGAAGAAGAAGGGGCGGGGGGATGGGGCGGGGGGAGAGAGAGAGAGAAAAGGCCTTTACCAGCAACCATTCATTATACAAACTAATTGCGAATAACCGTATAACCTTAATAATGGGGTATCAGGTGTGTAGCGATTATCGGAAATACAAAATTTGTGATCGCGGGATATTGAAAAATAGCTGAAATTGAAAAAAAAAATAGACACTAATTAAACTTGCATCGTTTAAAACTTGTAAGATCCGCCCTTATCATAGCTTAAGCTTTAACGGGTAACTGAATCGACCAAATAACATATAGATAATAAAAGATATGTATCAATTTAAATAGTTTTTACTGCATCATATTACTCACAAAAGTTCTTGCCCTTAAAGTTTTTGGACATGATTGTCTGCGAGTATGTGTCTAAGAGAGAGAGAGAGAGATAGAGAGAGAGAGAGAGAGAAGAGAGAGAGAGAGAGAGAGAGAGAGAGAGAGAAAGAGAGAGAAGAGAGAGAGAGAGAGAAAACTCAATTCTACCAACGATCGCACTGTCTGTCTAAAGTATCTTCCATCAATACGAAAACTGAATTAGAAATTCGTCTTTTTCGCACTGACAGCTCCAAATTTGATTTTGTCAATGAGAGTGAAACGTATTAATGAAAGGTATAATGGGATTCCATTAATCATAAAAGCAATATTACTCCAACGACAATTCATGGCGCCTTTGCAAATTCCGTAATACATACTGAATAGTTCATTGATCGACTTCGCAACGCAAATTTGAGTTGGAATGTCCACTGTTATTTATGGAGATATCAAATTAAATTACAATGTCACTGACAAGTTAAAGATATTCATACATATCATCTAATATTATTGTTATATACTTTACTTTAACACATCTCACTCTAATAAACAGTAGTATTCCTTTGCAAGTTCAACATGTAGTCCTACCTGACTGGCTCCTAAGTCTATAGATGCACTCTAGTCCTGCACTCTCCCTACAATGTATCTTTCACTCATCCGCGGAGTGCTGTTGCAGTATTTGACTGAGTCAAATCAAAGACTAAAGTTCAGTTTCGTTGTAAAGTTGCCACACTGCTTTTGTTTCACAAATTTCACTCCCATATGCTGCCCCACTACGGTAAGAAAAAAGTCTTTAACATGCACGGCAACCTATCGCATACTTATCATATACAAGTTGGAAACAAGTCAGCAAAGTAGGAGAACGAATCTCTATCAGATGCCGGATAATTGTATGAAACACTGGCCAGGATTCCCAGCATATTGTTAACTTTCATCGAACCTGTTTGTGACGTTTGTGCGACAAATTTCAGGCCTGTGTTTATGACACACTGTTGTTTGTTCCAAGCTGCCATTGATCTCTTCTGTAAAGGCAAGTCTTAAAACATACTACGAGGTAGTTGCTAACTATGTTGTTAATTTGTTTAAACAACTGGAAATATAACATCAGTCATGTTATATTGTTTCATCAAGATATTTTTTGGAAACACTTGCGCGGGAACATGGGAAGTCTCAAAGGATTGTCCATGAATATCAATAGACTTTGAAAGTTATACCTGCAATGTGAATTTATTAAGATAAACGTCTCTGCCTGTATCACATTCTTATTTTTCCCACTAAAAATAATAATCAAATAGATATTTTAAATATTATGAAAACGTTGAAAACTTAAAACCATGAAAAGAATATACGTTTTACATACAAAACAAGGATATTCTAGTTTGATTTAATTTTTTTTACTTTAGAGTTAACTAATGAAACAAAAATATTCCTACAATGTATTTTAGTTACCTAAAATCCTTACCTTTGGTCTATGGACCCCCTTCCAACGTGACCTGATTGTTGAACTTGAATATATAGCATATGACCACTGGGCGTTCTGGAAACCAAATTAAGAGCTAATCCAATACATGTGACCCTTCAAACGAAAGCTTTGGAGCAACACTCCCGAAAAAAAATTATGATAAACGTGTTTCTGTTAAGGAGGCTTCTGTAGAGCCAATTTCCCTCCAAAGATTATACAATGAATTTTCTTTTGAGTCCTGTAAATGTATTCATTTCTATCAGAGTACACGGAAGAGAACGAGAATGATGGGGGAGAATTTGAGTTAAAATCAAAAAGGACATTTTTACCAAGTTCCTTTTTAAAAACATTCAAACAATATCCATAATTCTAAGGGAGAGGTCATATTTCTTTTTGTTTTTCTCGTGACCAAAC
>NC_061094.1:62494681-62514681 GCF_015104395.2 Macrobrachium nipponense
AACAAGACCTTGAGAGCCGACGGGGTTGAAAAATGACTTCTGTCAAAGTGGGGAATAATGTTCTTACAATATCACGGAAATGTACCTCGAAACAAAGGCCTGATTTTTATTATTTGTTTTTGTGAGACTAAGGACTGTGTTTGCAGAGGCTTGTTCTGTCTTCAAAGGTTTGTCGTTAATAAAGATTCCTCGAGTGGCAAGTTGATTTTGGATGAGTGATATGAAATGTACTTAAGGTGAATGATACTCTCTCTCTCTCTCTCTCTCGTCTCTCTCTCTCTCTCTCTCTCTCTCTCTCTGTAAAACACTTTGGCTTAAGTCCATTTCTATCAAAATTAGTTGCCTGCAGTTTTGTTAAGAGAAAGTATTTGTCTCCTATTTTATTTCCTCGTATTTTTAATTTCCTCGGTTATTTTCTCCTATTTTTAATTCTGCTTTTTTATTTTCTATTTTTATTTGCTCCTTTATTTATGTCTTTTTTTTTATTTTTTCCCTCCTTTTTTGTATTTTACTCCTTTATTTCCTCCTCTTTTCCATTTCCTCGTTGTTTTATTTCCTTCTTATTTAATTCCACCTTTTTCTTATTACTAAAGTTTTTAATTCCCTCCTATTTTTATTTCCTCTGTTTTTGTTTCTCCTATTCTTATATCCTACTTTTTTATTTCATCCTTTTTCTTCCTCCTTTTTTTTATTTTACTCTTCTTATACACTACTTTTTTTTTTTATTTTTACTCTCCTTATTTCCTTATTTCTTCCTTTTTATTTCCTAGCTGATTACCTCCTATTTTTATTTATTCCTTTTTTCAATTCCCTGTTTCTTTCTTCAATCTTTAATTCCCTCCTTTTTTTATTTCCCTCTTTTTATCCTCTCTATTTTGTTTTCCTCCTTTATTTTACTCTCCTATTTCTTCCTTTTTAATTTTACCCCATAGCTTATTGCCTCCTATTTTTATTTACTTTCCTCCTTTTCTATTTCCTTGTTTCTTTCCCCCTTCTATTATTTCCTCTCTTTTTTTCTTCTTTTTTTTTATTCTACTCTAATTATTTCCTCTTTTTTATTACCCTCCTTTTTTTGTTTTTCCATTTCCTTTTTCTCTTTAATTGTTATTTTCGATTTCCCGACGCCCGCACGAAATCTGCCGAAATTCCCGCTGCTTCGTCCGAAGTTCCGGGGGTGGGAGCCTTTTTTTCTTTCTGGGGTTTGTTGTTAAAGTTGGCTTCCATCGTCTTCAAGGGACTTAAAAAAAAAAATCAATTAGGAGCGAGAGGAATCGTCCCAGATAATTAGAATTTCTGGGCCCCCGCCCCTCCGGCGATTATTGCTATAAAAAGAAAATTGCTGCGCATATATCATAACGGAGGATGATCTTTAGTGTTCCTTTTACCTGGCGAGAGAATGTAAATGGAGTTTTATTCGCGAATTTTTAAATTATTTTCTCTGAATCATCCTTCCGCTTCGCGGAGGGTTTTTGTTGGGTTCATATTCGCGAATTGTAATTATTTTTTCGCTGAAATTATCGTTCCCCCCTTCGCAGAAAAACTTTTGATGGAGTTTTTATTCGCGAATTGTAATTATTTTCGCGGAAATTAATCTTTTCCCTTCACAGAAAATAAAGTTATTAATAGAGTTTTATTCGTGAATTATAATCATGTTCGCTGAAATTAAACCTTCCGCTCGCAGAGAGTTTCTGGTGGATTTTATTCGTGAATTATATTTATTTTCGCTGAAATCAAAACCTGCAAATCCTGGCGATGCTCAGTTTACTGATTCTTGTCGTGTCATTTCTGAAAAATGCGGAGCTACGCAATTACCTTTTTTATAAACGAAGAATATCTAATAAGATACAGAAATAAAGAAGTGGCATTTATTTTATTGAAATTTAATTACTGAATTAATATCTACCGTATTTAAAATACCAATTAGAAATACGTCACTTACTTTGCAGCTTCTGTCAGATTTTTGTGTTTTTTTTGGGAATTCATACATACACCATGAATTAATCACCAGATATTTATTGCAATAATACATTCCCATTGTTCAAGTACAAAAGTTTGCATTTTTCTTCTATTATTTATGCCTTTGTTTCTCTAGTGTTCTGTTTTTTTTTTTTTTTTTTTGACAAACGAGGGAACCTCTCTCATCTGTAGTACTAACGAGATGACAAATTTACGTTCAATTATTGTATGACAGACGAGCTCCTTTATATGTATATATGTCACCGTCAGAGGACAAGGGTTTTCAATGACTTGTTTACCGTTAATTTCAATTGTTTTTCGACAAGCCCGCCATTCAACTTGTTTATATCGTATATCCTTCTGGTTGTATTAGCTAAAGCAATTGCTTAAGGATATTTTTCTTTTTTTTATATTTCAGGTGATTATATCTTATATTAGTCGGCTTAGATTTGCTAAGACAATATTTACGGATATTTTTCTTATTTATATTTCTGGCGATTATATCTTATATCCCTCTGGATATATTAGCTGAGGCCATACTTAGGATATTTTTCTTATCTATATTTCTGGAGATTATATCCTATATCCATCTGCTTAAATTAACTGAGGCAATACTTACGGATATTTTTATCATTTTTATTTCTGGCAACTATATCGTATATCCATCTGGAAGTGAATTCCAGAGTTTGAAAGTAGAAGGTAAGGATCCTATTGGACTTTGTAATGAATACATATATATACGTGCATACATACATACATATGTATATGTGTATTTATATATATATATACAACCAAAGGGCAGGCAGGTGACGACCAAGGAATACATCAAATCAGGCGTTGACTGAAGGAAACAGGCCAATCTATATAGTTCTTTATTTCAACGTTTCGTAATAACATTTATTACATCTTCTGGGAATCTGTCAATTAATTAAAATAATAATATAAAACAATCTTAAATTTACTAAAATTAAAAAAATCGTAAAAAGACTAAAATTTACTAAAATATACAATTGCAGAAAATTATTATTTAAAAGCTGGAACCGCCAACCAACCTTAAGTTAAGAGAGAGGAAGTCTGAATAATAGGAGACAACAAAAGAGGAGACACGTTAACTAAGGTACAGTTGGATGGAGGAGGTTTGGGTATTCAACAGGGAACCAGCTACTTAATGAGTAACGACTCTAAAATGGGTAGCTCTTGGGGGTTTGCTGTTTACCCTATGATGCAAAAATCGTCTCTTTCGATAAGCGTTTTGCAGATTTTTGCATGGTTCCTGATATTTGAATGTTCAGGGTTGGAGAGCCTACTTCCTGTTCGGAAACTTATTCCACGATGAAAATCGATTCTGACCTTCAGTAACCTCTTCGTAGATCCCACGTAAGTCCCAGAGTTACACTTTGGGCAAGTATATTTATATATTACATTTGAGGTCAAGAAGAGACTCAATCGATCTTTATATTTAAAGAAAGACCTTTTTCTGAAGGAGTCATCATGTAAAAATGGAAATTTTGCATAAATGACTAACTTTGGTACCGTGATAAATGTTTTCGTATTGTTAAAAAACTGCTTATTAAGAAAACTCCGAAACCTCTCATAAAATAGTTTTTGAGGGAAGCAATTATTTTTAAAATATTCCAATAGGTAATTTATTTCCTGATTGAAGGAATGCCAGTTTGATGTAATAAAAAATGCCCTATGTATAAGAGTTGACAATGAATTAAGCTTAAACTGATAAAAACATGAGCTGTAATAATTAGATCCTAGACCCGTAAAAGTTTTCTTCCTAAAAACAGAAGTCTTAAAAGAACCATTCTCTCGTGTAACGAGTACATCTAAATAAGCCAGTTGACTATTTTCCTCTCTTTCGACCGTAAACTTAATATTGTTATGTTGGGAATTAACATACGCTAAGAAAGAGTCAATATCAGAGTTTCTCTTGAATAATGCGAATGTGTCATCCACATACCTCACGTAAAAAATAGGGTGAAACCTGAGAGGACAATCATCAAGCAAGCGCTCCTCCAAGGAGGACATGATGATGTTAGCGAATGTTGGGCCCAAAGGAGAGCCCATGGCTACACCGCCTGTTTGTTTAAAAAGTTTACCATAAAAAACAAAGGGAGTGTCCCGCACTGCTAATTCTAAAAATGATTTAAAATGAGACCGGTTAAAATTGCTAAAAACGGAATCGGGTTGAGGAAATATTTGATCTAATATGATATCAATTGTTTCCTCCACGGGGACATTTGTGAATAGAGATTCCACATCTAAACTGGCCATTAGTAAACCTGAGTCTTGTGATAAAATTTTGTCTTTAAAATGGTACGAGTTATTCAGAGTAAAATTATTTTTTGTTAGTGGTTCAAGTAAGGGTACCAAAAAGTTAGCTTATTTATAATTAGGCGTATTGTAAGATGCCAGAATGGGCCTCAAAGGAGTATTGGGCTTATGTATTTTGGATCATCATATGGAATTCTATATGGGTTGCCCAAAATACATAAGCCCAATACTCAGAGAATTTAACATTTTGATGGTGATTGGAGTAATAATGAACAAAAGTGGCAATGTTAGTTTATTTTCGAAAGACTGAAAAGGTGAAATCTCTATCATTTCTATGGACAGTTATATCAAGAAAATTCAAATTACAATTTCTTTCTTTCTTTACAGTAAATTTTACAGAAGGGACTAAATTATTGAGATTATTAAGGAATTCCTGGATATTTTCGTGAACTGGATGATATCTTCTGTATTTGGCCAGTTCACGAAAATCTCCAGGAATTCCTTAAGAATCTCAATAATTTAGTCCCTTCTATAAAATTTACTGTAGAGGAAGAAAGAAATTGTAATTTGAATTTTCTTGATGTAACTGTCCATAGAAATGATAGAAATTTCACCTTTTCAGTCTTTCGAAAATCAACTAACATTGCCTCTTTTGTTCATTACTACTCCAATCACCATCAAAATGTTAAATTCTCTGTTTTAACTGGGATGTTCCTAAGGGCTTTACGTGTCTGTAGCCCGCAGTTTATTGACGCTGAAATTAAAACTATTTATGATATTGCAATGAAACTTAAATACCCAAGGACTTTTGTAGATTTGGCATGGAAAAGAGCTAGAAAAACATTTTATTCAACTAATGACAAACTTGAATTTAGTAAGCATAACATTCTAAATTACCCTATGATGAAAGGTTTTTAGATATTCCTAGAATTTTAAAGCTTTTTAACATAAATTTGTTGTTGTTTTCAGTAATATTAATCAAGAGTTTAGTAATCAAAAATTCTCCTAAAGATCTTCCAGGCTGCACATATGAAATTCCTTGCAAAAAGTGTGATCAAGTCTATTACGGACAAACCGTTAAATCTCTTTCACAACGTCTCAAGCAGCATCAATATTCTGTGAGAACTGGGCAAATATCGAAGGCATTATTCGTACATATGAGAGATTTAGACCATCCTATTAACTGGAATCAAGCAAGAGCCTTAATTCCATGTAATGACACAGTTAAAAGGAATATCATTGAATCTTGTTTCATCAAGTCAAAATAATAGAAATGTTCTAAATTTAGTCTTGGTCTATTTAAACTTGCTGCTTTCATAATGAAAAAAGTTGTAGATAAAATAAGCAATAAAACTTAATATATTCAGTTTTTAGATGTTTTGGACTGTAAAGAAACTTTGTAATTTCGGTCAGGGTCAATCTGTTTAGGTTTGTGACCGTGTGATCCGATAATCCTGGATTATCTCTTTTAATTTTTACCCTTTTGACAATTAAACCATCTGGTATTCTTGATCTTGTGTTGTACCTGAGACCTTTCTCTCCAATTGTACCTCATTAACTCCTTGACAATGTCTGAGTAAAGACGAAAGCGCTTGGATTTCTGACTATAATTTTCCTGTGGAATTCGCTTATATATATATATATATATATATATATATATATATATATATATATATATATATATATATATATATATATATATTATATATATATATATATATATATATATATATATATATATATATATAGGAGAGAGAGAGAGAGAGAGAGAGAGAGAGAGAGAGAGAGAGAGAGATATGCCACGAAGAAAAATAAACGAAAGAGGATCTGCAAGATCTTTCGACGTTAAACGTCCTTTACTGCAGAGTCTCTGGCTCAGTAAAGGACGTTTATCGTCGAAAGATCTTGCAGATCCTCTTTCGTTTATTTTTCCTTCGTGGCATATCTCTCTCTCTCTCTCTCTCTCTCTCGTCTCTCTCTCTCTCTCTCTCTCTCTCTCTCTATATATATATATATATATATATATATATATATATATATATATATATATATATATATATATATATATATATATATATATATATATATATATATATATATATATATATATATATATATATATATATATATATATAATATTAAGCGAATTCACAGAAAATTATAGTCAGAAATCCAAGCGCGTTTCGTCTTTACTCAGACATTGTCAAGGAGTTAATGAGGTACAATTGGAGAGAAAGGTCTCAGGTACAACACAAGATCAAGAATACCAGATGGTTAATTGTCAAAAGGGTAAAAAATTAAAAGAGATAATCCAGGATTATCGGATATCACACGGTCACAAACCTAAACAGATTGACCCTGACCGAAATTACAAAGTTTTCTTTACAGTCCAAAACATCTAAAAACTGAATATATTAATTTTATTGCTATATTTATCTACAACTTTTTTCATTATGAAAGCAGCAAGTTTAAATAGACCAAGACTTAACCCGGCCCGCAAGTATTTGAATTACCTCGCTGTTCCCCCAGTTCATGCAGTGTAAGATTCTGTTTTTTTATGTAAATAGGAGATTCCATTCTGCATTTACCTTTGTTAGTAAGCTTTTAAATAAACCTTTGTTGTGTTAGTGTTCCTTTCTATATTCCTATCCCCAGTTTCAACTGTTGGTGTTGAAATTTTTTTTTTTTTTTTTTTTTTAATTTCATATCGAACCTGAAGCGGACCTCTCTCAGAGGCCATAGGCCGTAACAGTGTGGCGACCTTGCTTAGGCTATCAACACTTTAACAGTTTGAAACAGGGAGAATATAAAAAGAGCCAGAATGAGTGAGATGGTGAAAGAGTTTATTGAGTCAGGCAAGCTACTAGGTCTATAGGGGAATGATCTCCGTGAGTATGTTGAGAAGAAAGAAAGAGAAAGGTATGAGAGAGATGAAAGAGCGGCTGAAAGAGAAGTAATGAAAATGCAGCAAGAGAAAGAGAGGGAAGTAATGAAAATGCAGCAAGAGAGAGAAATGTTGATAATGCACCAGGAAGAGAGAGAGAAAGAGCGTATGCATGAGCAGGAAGAGAGAAAGAAAGAGCGTATGCATGAGTTGGAAATTGCTCGGTTAAGGGAAAGTACTCGTAACAGTCGGACAGGCGAGAACGAAAATGAAACTTATAGGTTAGGTATGAGTGCAGTGCTAAAATTAGTACCAAAGTTTGATGAGGAAGAGGTTACGACATATTTCATGTGTTTTGAGAAGTTAATGGAAAGAGTAGGTTCTCCTAAAGAAACGTGGACTTTATATTTGCAGTCAGTTTTGAGTGGCAGGGCACTTACTGTGTATAGTTGCATGTCTAAGGAGGAATGTGATAATTACGATATCGTGAAAGAAACTGTTCTTAGCGCGTATAGGTTAGTACCAGAGGCGTACCGTAAGAAATTTAGAAATTTAAGAAAGGATGAAAATATTACGTATGTAGAATACGGTAAGAAATTAGAAAGGCTGTTTTTTGATTGGTTAACTTCTGCTAAGGTTGAGGATTTTGGTAGTTTGAAGAACTTAGTGTTGTTAGAAAACTTCCAAGATAACGTATCTCCTGAGATTAAGCTTTATATCGAGGATAGGCGAGAAGTATCTTTCGCAGGAGTAACTAGGCTAGCTGACGAATATAGTCTAACTCATAATTTGAGTGTTAGTAAGAAACGAAATGATCCTTTGCCTGGTAGAGCACAAAGCAGTAAAGGTTTCAGTCCTAGTAATAGCAATGCGAGTAAAAGTGACTATTCCTGTTATACATGCGGAAAACCTGGTCATATGTTTAAGGTTTGTAAGAGTAAGGTGGCATCTAGTGGCTCATAATTAACTTGTTTCCGATGTAATGGGAAAGGGCATTTAGCGAGAAGTTGTGCAGTAGAAAGGAAGGACGGTAAGAAACCAGTATCCCTACTTAACCTTTCGTCAAGTAGGAATGATGTGATGAGAGAAACAAGGAAAATTTTTGCTGAATTTCTGTCAGAAGGCGTAGTTTCCTCTCTTGGAGGAGTAGATTCGAGAGAAGTAATTTTGCTTCGAGACAGAGGAGCTGCTGTTTCACTGATTAGGAGTGTGTGTGTGCTGAACAGGGCAGAAATGAATATGGAAGAGAAAGTCATGTTAGGTGGATTTCCTAACACTTGTGTTCTTTGTGCTTTGTTGAAGTTGAATTTAGAAAGTTAGGTAGTGTCAGAAGAAGTGAGACTTGCAGTTGTGGACAGTTTGCCTGTCGAAGGCATTGACATTATTGTCGGTAATGACTTTGCTTTATCCAAGAATGTGAATCCTGTTGTGAGGAATATGCCAGTGCCTGAAATGGTAGTAACTAGGTCGGGTTTAGATACAGACATAGACTACGGTCATAATTTGTTCACGGATTCGAACAAGAGTGAGTTTGTGGATTGGAACATGAGTAAGTTCGTGGACTCGAACAAGAGTAAGTTCGTGGATTCGAACATGAGTGAGTTCGTGGATTTGAACGAGTGTGATAGAGGAGGCGAGGTTGATCTTGGCATGAGTGTGGCTGAGAGACCGGACTCTATCGATGTCGACAGTGATAGCCAAACGGAAGGCGTAGCTGTCAAGAGTAACGTAGTAAATGTACCAGAATCTAGTACTAGTTATGGTGATGAATTAGGCTCTAACATTTTGGATAAGGATGAAGTAGTCAAGTTGCAGAGAGAGGATGAGACTTTAACCCGAATTTTTGAATGTGAGCTGGATGATGATCTCGATGATGTGTGTAAGGAAACTTTTTGTTTAAAGGACGAAGTTTTGAGTCGTTATGTTAGTCCTAATTCAGGTAGTAAAATGAAGTCACAAAACTATTAGTAGTTCTTATTAAGTTTCGTGAGCTAGTTTTGAAGTTAGCACATGATGAGCAAGGACATTTGGGAGTAAATAAAACTTTCAAGTGTATTAGTAGGGCATACTTTTGGCTTAAAATGAAAATTGATGTAAAGAGGTATGTTTTAAGCTGTCAGGAATGCCTAATTGCTGGGAAACCGAATCAAGTAATTACCAGAGTTCTGTTGTGAAATATTCCTTCAGTAGGCGAATCTTTTGAGAATGTATTTATAAATATGTTCGGACCTTTGCCTAAAAGTAAGGCTAGAGATGATTGCATAACTAATCTTGAGTATTATAAAAACAATTTAAGAGATGGTTGGCAACTAGCGGAGGAGAACGGTAGCCCGAACGGAAGTCAAGGGGGGACTGAAGGAAAACATGATCTTAGATCAAACAAGAGAAGTTTGTGTGTAAGAGATAAAGTTTTAGTACTAGTCTCGAGAGAAAGTCCATTTTTACCTTATAAGTTCGAAGGTCCTTCGCTTTGCGAAAGACTTTTTGTTTTCTCCTTACGACTGTCATTCGTAAGTATTTCTGGTTCCTCCCATCTCCTTGGGATATCTTAGTAGAGTGGTTCTTCTTAACTAAAGGAGATGATTCAAACAGATAAGTTGAACAGATTACAACTTTATTCTGTAACTCCATACTAGGAGATGCAGCTCGTCGAAGACCGATATGTTTGAAGGTTGGCCACGGAACTGCCATTCTAAAGCATCACGTCGATAGCGGAACATTAGCTATCTCAGCGATTCATATAAAAACATAATTAGTCCGCCGGCTCGGAAGTTACAAGTTTCCGGCGTAGGTTAACAGGTCAACCGCTTCCCATGGAAGTTGTTGTGCAAAGTTATCATTAATAATAAATGCTGATAATGTACAGAGCTAAATTAGGCTACTGCAGACAGCGCATAGCGTAATCTAGATCTGCTTTGTCGACGTAGGACCCTCCTAATGCCATGACCTCAGGTCATGGGTTTTTATTTACAGATCCTGTAAACTAAAATAATGTATTTTTTACATTAGGCTCGGACTGCTACCTATTCAAGCCTTGAATAACAAAAGTTACTTTAAACATTGTTTCTTAGGAGCGTGCTCGTAACATATGTCTAGGTATAAACATAATAAGTGATTAAATGCATAAAAAGATTCTGTTACATACCCTTTCTGACATATTCATAAACAAAGATAAATGCATGGAAAATCTAGATCCATGTTTGGTAATAATAATGATTAGGTACCCAAAACTAATAATAAAAGGTAAAAAATCAAAAGATTAACATGTATACATGATTAATATGATAATAGGTAACCTGATTAGGAATAATGGTTACTACAGATTATAGCATGATCATGGATAATTGTTAAAGAGTACTTGTCACTCTTTGTAATAGATAAATATAATTGTACAATGGTATAATAGTATAACTGTGTAATTGTGCACAAATGCAATATATAGGGCTGATATATTTTATTAGGTGCCCGAAAAATACCTTTAGGAGTATATTAATGTATAATATTGGGCTATAATATTTTATTAGGTGCCCGGGAGATACTTTAACTGTTCAAATGCAAAGGCGTGAGTCTTTCTTGTCCTACATTTTTTGCCAGCATACGGACCGCTTTTCACACACAACACAATTCCAGACAATTCCCTAGGCACAAACTGAAGTGGCCAGGTTCAGGCGGCCCTAAACTCAAACGACTTGAGTTTAACGGGTACGTCATCTAGACGGGCCAATACGTTTCCTTGGAGATCCTTCTGTTTACGCCTCAGCCTACGCCAAGCAAAGATGTTGACGGCGATAACCAATATGGCCGTCACGCTGAACACGGCCAGCAGAATGTAGAAGCGAAGATTTTCTCCACCTGCATAAGTCGGTGACGCGTGGGTCATCTCAGCCAGTTGCGTCAAACGATGAGCCACCCGCGCGTTGTATGGGAGAGGTAGTGATGGGATGATTGTAGATGCCCAAGTGTAGTTCGCAAAATACGCCTTCTACGTTATTATCGTGTTGACCCCTCTGACGGTGTGTTTTGTAGATGTCCCGTACAACCATCAGCTGCTACAAAGATAGGGGCATGGGCGGTGGTCCCACCATCCTTGGACATACTACGTTGAATCCGGCTTTTATCGTAACGGATCAGGAACCATTATTCATCTGTAATTGAATTTATTACGTAAAAGGGATAAAGTTTCCCCAGACAACCTTCGCTGTATGAGAGAGAGAGCCGTTTAGCACTATGCCTAACTCACATGAATCCGTTGATATAGGATAGAATTCAAAAGAGTCAGCTGTACAAATTTTATTATTCATGGCTTCTGAACAGTGAGTGAGTTTATCTACGTCTTTAATGACTGTAATGATTTCTTATCAGAAGAAATCAGTACATGCCCCGTCAATTGGATATTACTGGACTTTGAGTTATTCGTCATGAAAGTAGGAACGGTGCTATTTTGTATGATTGCCAAGCATCGGAAGAATCAAAAGGAATTGTGATCATATTCTATAATTTTCAACGCTGACTGATATTAGGCTATAATAGAACTCTACTTTATGGGCGTCTAATAAGGAATATAACCTAGTTTCTCCCGCCGTCCGTTTTCCAAAGTTAACGTCAGATCTTTAATAGGCATGAGGTGAGGAGATAACACACCCTTTGTTGCTAACGTAACCGCTTCTACGTAATCCTTTGACTTCTCAATAAAATGTGATATTTTCACACGGTATGATCTATTTCGAACTATAGTAAGCTAATGTAGCCAGCAAATGTTGAACTTCCATGACCTGATCGATATTATTTGAATGTTCATTTACGATACTCATTATTTGATTAATGAAGATAACTGGCTGCGAAGTTCGGACAAAGCCAATTCGGTTTTTGTGTTGCAAAAACTCAATTCTTTTATTTTGATTATTTATCTTAAGGCGATTTGAAATTCCTAAGCCTAGATTCGCAAACTGATCCTAAGATGTTTAGTCCAGCCAGAATAGCGGGTTGCGGCTTCGAGAGTATTGTGCCGCACAGACCACATCAGCAGGTCACGAGCAAGTTCTTCTGCCTCGGCGGTTTTTATTTTGTATGTCATAAGACAACATTTCGCGACGCTTAGTGTTTGAGCTAGCGAAATCTCTGAGTTTAGCATGAAATTACGTTCGTAGCATTTCCTTAAGCGAAATAGCAAACCTCATCAGGTCATTCTTTAAGTTAAGGACGTCATCTTCAGGCAAAAATATTGCATGCATATCTACTTCTATGACAATATTACTTGACACGATGAATACATCATCTATTCTCTCGATAATCGAGCCATGATTAAATTCTATTTCTTTCGTCCTAGCGCTCTTTCCATACAACAAAGATGTCTGAATACACAATATCACTCCTAACAATAACAGATTCATTTTTGAAACCTGCAATGAGTAAAACATAGGTAATAACTCGCGTAAAAGAATAGGTTTCCATACAAATATGATTAATAGATATATATATAAATTATTATACAAGTTTCATAAATACAACCATTTTTTTTCCCTCACTCCATCTACCTTTCTTTAGATTCTGATATGTGCCAATGGAACTATTCTCACATCAGTGGGTTTGGATACATTTTGAACCCTAAATCTATTGGCCCGTTAAATTTTCTACAATGTTAAACGGGCCTTCAAACTTAGGTGTCAGTTTTATTAATTTAAACCTTTACGTACGTATACTTGTATGTATACCTGATCGCCCACGGCATATGTTCTAGTTGGCTTAGCTATTTTATCATGATTTTTTTTTTCATTATTATTTGTGCTTCTTCTAGATTCTTACGAAGTATATTATATCGACTTATGCTTGCATCCATAACATCCTTTAAAGGATTTGATAAATTAGTTGTAGGCGTTAAGATGTGGAAAGGCGTTCTAGCCGGGATACCGTACAGTGCCTCGTGCGGTGTCATTTTAATAGACACATGATACGAGTGATTAAGTGTGCTTAGTACCGCAGGTATGGCAATGTCCCAGTTGGGGTCTGCCCCCCCTAAGTGACCCTTAAATGTTTAAAACCTTACGATTTGCCTTTCCACTAGCCCATTAGACTCTGGGTGATAAATCATGGTATTGATTTTCTTTATACAAAGGAATTCGCACAAGGAGTTAAGGAAATGATTATTGAACTCCCCGCCCGAGTCTGATATAATGATGTGTGGAATTCCATGTTTACAAATGTAGCACTCGTAAAACTTCCTAGCGCACTCGACCGCGGTTTTTGTTTTAAGCGCTATAAGTTCTGTATATCGAGTCAAAGCATCTATAATTACTAGGAGGTGCTTATTTCCTCTGTCTGACTCGTAAATCCTGTTAATAAATCTAAATGTACTCTTTCAAAGGGTTGATTTGGCACGGGGTAAGCCCCTAGGCTGACAGGTGTCTTCGTGTGCCCTTTGTATTCTTGACAAGTGCGACAATTTGCTATGTGCTTTTTTATATCTGTAAGCATCGTATGCCAATAAAATAAGGATTTGGCTTTCTGTGACATCAAGGAATAACCCGGGTGTCCATGCAGTGGATTTTCATGCAACCATTTAAGACAGTGGGTATGAGTGAGATAGGTACCACCACCTGGTTGTTATTCAACTGCGGTGTGTTGCGGGTTTTCTTCGTCACGGATCTACACAGGATATTATCCTTTATGATATAATTCTGCTGCTTATACTTTGTATTCCTTTTCCTTCGGATGTCCGTTTAACGCAATGATGATTTTTTCTATTTGCGGATCTTTTCTTTGTTCTGTCTGTAATAGTTCAGCACTCCAGCCCAGATCTTCCTGTTCAGATATGTTTTAACAATGGGCGTGGAGGTTGAGATATCTATTACTTCAGCTAATGGCTCGTACAAGATGAAGATAGTGTTGCGTGATAATGCGTCAGCAATGATCATTTTGGCTTTCCCAGGTAAATACCCGATCCTCGCGCCAAAGTCCTGGATGATCATGTCCACCGAGTTCGCTTAGGCTGTGACTAAAGCCTTTAAAGAAGTCGGTTAGGGGCTTATGATCAGTGAGAACCTTGACAGGATAACCGTATATTATGAATTTAAAATGCCCGAGTGAATTAACAATAGCGAGCCCTTCCTTGTCTATTACTGCATATTTACTTTCGGAAGGTCATCAGTTACGTGAATAAAAGCTATAAGGAAAAAATTGTTTATCATATTGTTGAAGCAATACCCCACCTACTCCTAGGTCTGAGGCGTCTGTTGCTATGAAAAATTCCTTACCGAAGTCAGGAAATTTCAAGATAGGAGAACTACACAGTTCATCTTTCAATTTATCGAACGCCTGTTGTTTTTTTTTTTTTTTTTGATGAATTTCAGACCATATGAAATCTACGCCCTTTTTTATAAGATCGGTTAGGGGAGCGGCTATGATTGAGTAGTTTCGTATAAGCGGCGATAGTAGCCGCTACAGCCTAATAAAATTGCTGTATTCCCTTGACGTTAGTAGGTATCGGAAAGTTACGGATAGCCGACACCTTATCATGGACGACTTCTTGTTCCAACGGAATCTGATGAAATCCCTTTAGTAGGTCTAAGCTGGTGAAATATTTGTTTTGGCCTAGTAAAGATAGGATATCATCGTACATGGTACTGGGAATCTGTCGGGATTGTTTTCTTCATTTAAACGACGAAATCGACGCATATCCGCCAAGTTCGATCTTTTTTTCGGTACTACTATTAACGGAAAATTATAAGGGCTGTTTGATTTCCTAATGACTCCTTCTTTTAGCATTTTACCTACTTCCTCTGTTATCTCATTCTGAATTTTCATAGGAAGTCGGTACGAAGGTACATAGATTACTTTCTGTTGTCCTTGAGCCTTATTGATGCTCGATGACATCCGTTTTTCCTAAGGTTTCCATCCGTAGTGGAAAAAAACATCATGATATTTAGTTAAAAGATTCAAAAATTTCTGCTGAATTTCTTCTTCTTGAATGTCCTTATTGATTTTGTTCTTTATAGATTGCAAAAGGGATTCATCCGCAACTGATTGAGCGTGATTTATCTCAGCTACGGTAAGAATGCGATGTTTATAAAACTTCGGCATCCAAGATATGTTGATTTTTGTGGATTACTAAAGTGGTATTCAAATGATTACAGACTTCGATGTTACATTGTTGTTGTGTGAGCCGACTGTATAAATGGCTTGTGTGACGGATAATCCGTGTGTTTTCAGAGTTTAAAACGGAAAGGATTAACGTTTCAGATCCTGGCAAGGTTCTCTTTACACGCACTAATATGTTCGAAGTTACGTTAGGCTCGAGAGTTTGCGTGCAAGCTGATATTACGGGTGAGCGAGAGTTCTGTTGGGTTGCTGTATTATTTCTTGGTTCATGAGACAGGTGATTGGTTCTGTAATGTAGTGACACTCTGTCTGCTCTTTATTATCTAAAAACTGATATTAGGGTATTAGAAGACTTATAGAATTTCCCTTTGATATACACGCCGTGTTTTGCAGGTGCTAAGATAATATTTTGAGTGCCCATAGACGGGTATCCGATAATTACTGCGGGATACATATTAATGTTTTGTACAACGATAAAGGTATCGGCAAACGTGCGCTTACCGACCTTGTACTGCACATAAGTTTCTCCTACCACATTTAATTCATTATTCCCTATGCCTGAGAGCCTTATTCCGGACTTCTCTATAGGGAAATTTGAAAAGAGTAAATGATGAGTCCTTAAATCCATGATATTACGTGGACTACCAGAATCAAAGAACAAAGTGAATGACTTATGGTCCAAATTTACTGCATGTAAGGTTGGTCGCAACTGTGCCCTTGGTGATTGTGTCCCAGAAAGAGAAATTAGTTTTGAGAAAGACGCAAGAGGTGTCTTAGTCTTTCAAAGTTTTGAGCAGAGTTCAGAAAACGGAAAAAGTAAGGAAGAAGGATAATGTTATAGAAGATAACCTCTAGAGTTTTCAGAATGAGTAGCGTAGTGACCGTTTTCTGTTTTGACGCGAGTGGTTAAGTGAATGGAGAATTATTAAAGCTTTATGCAGAATTGTTTCCCTGCTGTTTAATTCTTGCTTCTCTTTAGAAAAAAATAAAATCAGTTGATTTCATTTTTTTTCTCTTTTGGGGAGGCGTGTGATGGTAATTGCTTCCTAGCAAAGAAAGATAAAGGAAAGGAGAACGCATTTTCGAGAAGTTTGGCAGCAAGGAGGCGTTAGCGCATTGTGTTGGAGGTGCCTGCTATCATGATGGTTCTAGAATCGGCAGGAGTGTTGTGGAACTCATCAGGCGCTGTCGTGACGTGAGAAACGCCGCGATTTCTGACGCAATACCTCGACTAGATTCATCTAAGAAGTTCCAGTAATCTCAGGAGCATGTGACGTTCACCGTAGGCTCCGCCCCCCAGAGTGCCGTATAAATACGACGGTCGTAGCAGCAGCCGGAGAGATCGTAAAAGAGAGATCACCAGTTAGTCACAGAGAGATATCCTTAGTAAGAGCCACAGATCAGATTATCAGTGAGAGATCAACAGCAGCAGAGATCATCCGAGAGAGATAAGAGAAAAGGAACCAACAAAGGATCAGAAGAGAAGTTGCTCGAGAGTTGGTTGGATACTGGTCTAGTCGTCTTCAGGGGTGGACGACCGCATTATCTCGACGTTGAGAAGACTTCAGAGAAGAAAATGTCCTGCTAGAGGTTTTGGGGAGTTCCTGCCTTTCAAGTATCAAGAGTAGACTTTATTTTCTGCAATACAGAATCAAGAGGACGTCTGCAATGGCCGCTCTCCTTTTGTGAAGCCACCGCTTCGAGTCACTAAACCGGCCCGCATGTATTTGAATTACCTCGCTGTTCCCCCAGTTCATGCAGTGTAAGATTCTGTTTTTTTATGTAAATAGAACATTCCATTCTGCATTTACCTTTGTTAGTAAGCTTTTAAATAAACCTTTGTTGTGTTAGTGTTTCTTTCTATATTCCTATCCCCAGTTTCAACTGTTGGTGTTGAAATTTTTTTTTTTTTTTTAATTTCATATCGAACCTGAAGCGGACCTCTCTCAGAGGCTGTAACACAGACCAATTCTCGTACAGCACTTTTACTGAAGTTTCTCTCTCTCTCTCTCTCTCTCTCTCTCTCTCTCTCTCTCTCTCTCTCTCTACCATGGACATTTCTAATGACGCTTCACACACGAATTCAATACCGGGTACTGCTTCAATCTGTCACATCCAGAGTAGTCACGAAGGAAAAATCGATTTGTCAGTAGAAAGGTAGATATTGCCTTTGAAGTTTTACTCAGTGCTACATCCTGTTACAGTCAGGAAGGAAAATCGAGGTATCCATAATTTTCTACGTTTTCGATTAGCATGTTTATCTATTCTTGTTTTTAAAGTCTGTGTGATAAATAATGTATTGTGTGATGAGAGCTTTGGTCAGGAGGTTAGCGTTAACTCTATGTGCGGGTGATAGAATTTGTTCATGTGTGTATTAAGCTTTTCGAGGTGACGAGCGTATCCAGAACGTTTGCAGAAAGAGGAAAGTTAAGAGGTCATGGCATTTATTACAATGAGTTATGTTTCTGGTGAGAATTACCTAATAGAAGACATATATAGCATATATATATGCAAGTATATATACATTACTATGATATATATATACATATATATATATATATATATATATATATATATACATATATATATATATATATATATATATATATATATATATATATAAATATATATATAAATATATATATATGTATATATATATATATATATATATATATATATATATATATATATATATATATATATATTTATATGACACATATAACTTTATCACATACACAGTTGTTCCGTGCATTAATACAATTACTAACAATTACTAACAGGAACTCATTGAAACTAGATGGTAGTACCATCAAAAATTTCATGAGGTCCAGTTGATATATATATATATATATATATATATATATAATATATATATATATATATATAGTATATATATACACTATATATATACATATATATATATATATATATATATATATATATATATCATATTAAATAACTACTTATATAATGCGAGAATGAGAGACAGAAAGAGACACGAATTAAAGCAAAAGAGAATTAGCTTAAGAGCACAAGAGAATAATTATATAAAAACCCAAAAAGAAAAAAAAAAAATAAGGAAAAAACCTGTGTTAAACGTTCGTCGAATATTTATGCAAATGGAAGAAAAGGGTAGTGAAAATACGTCGGAGGGTCTGGCTTCTCTGCTTTTGCAGTTTTCCAAACGCTTTTTTAATTGATAATTCTCCTTAAAAAAAACTTGAAGGGAGGAACTGAATAATAATAAAAATAATAACAATAATAATAATAATAATAATAATAATAATAATAATAATAATAATAATGATAATAATAAAATAATAATAATAATAATAATAATAATAATAATAATAATAATAATAATAATAATAATAATAATAATTCGCGAATTCCTTTCAGAATCAATTACCAAAGATGAACAAGTGATTTGATCACAAATTACTGAATAATAATAATAATAATAATAATAATAATAATAATAATAATAATAATAATAATAATAATATAATAATAATAATAATTCGCCAATTCATTTCAGATTCAATTACCAAAGATGAACAAGAGATTTGATCACGAATCACTGAATAATAATAATAATAATAATAATAATAATAATAATAATAATAATAATAATAATAATAATAATAATAATAATATAATAATTATGTGCGAATTCATTTCAGATTTTAATTACCGAAGATGAACGAATGATTTGATCACGAATCACTGATTAGCAAATTCGTCAAAGACTGGTATATTTTCAAGGCAGATTATCACAGCTTTTGTCAGTGCTCTACACTTGAGAGAAAAATGGGACACTTGTTTATTTAGGTCATTTCGCATAATGGGAAGAGGGTTGGCACAAGGAAGTAAATGTTATTTTCTTTCTCAGTCTCTTGGAAAAGATTCTCATTTTTTCAGCTTGGTTTTCTTCGTCAATGTGTCACTGTCACTTGGATGATAAGAATGAAATTTATGTCGCCGATATTTTATGTCTTTTTTACACACACACCCATATATATATATATATATTATATATATATATATATATATATATATATACGTATATAATATATATATATATATATATATATATATATATATATATATATATATATATATTATATATATATATATGTAGAACTGAATCACGAAAGTTAGGAACATGATAAATCCATAAATAAAGATATATGCCAAGAAGGAAAATAAACTAAGGAGTATCTCGAGACCTTTCGATGTTAAACGTCCTTTACTAAGCGAGAAAACTGACATACATGAGAAAAAGACAATACAAGAAAAATTCGTATAACTGAGATATGGATTATAAAGAGATTAGTACCTAGAATCCGACAAACCTGGAAGATGAGTAACTTCCCCAACAAGCATAAACAATGGGTGCAATTAAAAGTTTAAGACAATCATCTCAGATACAAGGACAAGACAATTAAAGGATTATAGGTGACAGTATTCAGAACTTTGGTAAACAAACCAAACCAAATTCACAATACATATTCCACAATGCATGTCAGACATAATTACACGAAGATAACTCTAAGGCAACTAATTTTTATTTAAGTCTGGTAATTATATCTTTGAGGTCATTCTTAAACATGTTACAAATACAAGGTCTAAATGAAAAGGCCACGACTCACATTGAAATTACAATGAAAAGTAAGTTGTATTAAAGCAGATTCTAAAAGATTTCGTGATAAGACATCTCTTGACCTTGTAATCACTGAACTACCAACCCAATTTATTCGGTGTTGTTTTCACTTAATGAATGAAT
>NC_061094.1:62519681-62522383 GCF_015104395.2 Macrobrachium nipponense
ATATATATATATATATATATATATATATGTATATATATATATATATATATATATTTTATATATATATATATATATAATATATTATATATAATACATTTCTCGTCTTAAAAGGAATTAAATAGCAGAAAATAGCGCCAATGAAATTGAAAATCATCCTTGACAACGAACGCCACACATCTTAGCTGAATTGCAATTAACTGCGAAATGATGCCCAACATCAGGACCATCCAAACACCCAATTCCCAAAAGAGGGCATTCGAGCGTGAAAAAAAAAAAAAACCTAGCGAAAATTTTAATGCCCGATTTTTATTACCTTACGACATCGCTTTTGTATATCTGACGGTTCTGCAACCCATTTAGGCCGAAGGTGCCATAAATTGAAATAAGTATGAGTTTCGGGGGGGCTGAAAGGGCCTGGTGCTGGCTCACACAGCCAACCCCCCCCCCCGCCCCCCCCCCCCCCCCCACCCCCCCCCCCCCCCCCCCACAACCAACCCACCTCTCCCTCTCCTGCCTACCCCCACCTAACGGTAATTGGGCGTTCCTCAAGGTAATGGTGGGCCAATGGTAGGATGATTTCGAGTGCACGGGTGAGATATTTCAATCCTGCAACGTATTTTTTTCATTTTTTTATTTTGTCTCTGTGGATATGAGAGATGGAATATAAGGTGTCCTTTGCAACTACTGTTTTGTTTGTCATCATTTCCTTCTTTTTCGTCTTGCATTTACCTTATCATTAATATTAATTTCTTGCAAATAAGCATTATAAATCACATACCATAAAGTGTGAATATATAAAGGTAATGCCAGAATAAGTCACCCTACTATTACCTGGATTCCTCAATACTTTATCTCAGCAACTTCAAATGCTTCTCTCTCTCATTTCCATAATCATCCACAATTATTCAGTAAAGGAGAGTTGGCTCAAAAGTCCCATCATACATTCCGTTTTTCCTTCCACAGACACTACTATCTTGATTCCCGTTTTCTGTGAATCACTTCTACTCTCATCTTCCCACTATCAGTTACAACCACTTCCATTCTTTCGTCAACAGCTTCCTTTGTTGTCCATGTAACTTGCTCACATATATTTCTCATGAAAGAGTCTTTTAACACTGAATAATTAATTATTTACATTCTTAAATTATAGTTCAGTTTAGACGCGTTAAGTTACTTAACTTTCTAACAAAAAATTGGTATCAATAATTACGAGCTCAGACTCCAAAGTTATGATATTTATTTCCAACTTATCTGTGTCATGTTTATTTACTTTTCATACTTTTTATAGAAGTGAACAGTATGAAAAATAAATTATCCAAAGGTTCCAAAACGAAAACGATATCAATAATCACAAGTACCAACTACCAGAGGTATGATCATCATAGCTTATTTAAATATGTGATGTATAGTTATTTATTCCACGTTTAAAGAAGGAAATACTATAAAAAAAACAACCTAAAAAAAAACTCCCTTATTCCCTTTACGCAACATGTCTATTATCTGCTGCTTACTCCCCCTTCTTTTGTATTCATGAACATTGCATCAGTAATGGCTTACTCTGAGTCCAATCGGCGCCGAGTGGGTGCTCCCTTTCGGAAGGAGGAGGTTCGGAAGGAGGAGGAGGAGGAGGAGGAGGAGAAATGGAGAGAGGAGGAGGAGGAGGAGATGGAGATGTTGCGCGTCCTCGAAATTTCAAAAGAAACTCTCACAATCGTGTCAATGTTAGTCTGAGGAGGAGGAGGAGGAAAAGGAGAAGGAGAAGGAGAAGGAAGAGGAGGAGGAGGAGGAGGAGGAGGTGGAGGAGGAGGACACACTGCTCACTGCTCTCCTTTTATTCGGCGTCTTCGAGAAAATGTGCTTCGCTCATCGGCGTCTTCTATTTTCCTTTCCTTTCGTCGCTTGTGTTGTACTATGCTTTGCAGGTGCAAAAGTATTGCCAAGGTGTACTAAGATATGCTTTTTATAACTCTTCCTCCTCTAATATATATATATATATATATATATATATATATATATATATATATATATACGAGTGTGTGTGTGTGTATAAATATGATTCCCACTCTACACCAGACATGAAACTTCGTGATAATATTTATAGGAGACGGGAGAAAGCGAACTTATGTTACTTATCATACCGAACGATACAAGAAGGAATGAATGAGTTGGGTACAAAAAAATAAATAAATAAATAAAAGAAAATGAAAGCAAAGCCCCAATAACCTTGAAAGAGCTGGAAACCTTCCTTCTGCAGTATTTGCACCCGAAGTTAAAGAGCTTCTTTTAGCTTCACGAAACATAATTTGTCGCTTTTCGTCGCCTGAGTTTGCTTAACATTCCCCAGTTGGGTCTCCAGACTCGATCTGTCTTGCACAAAAAGTCTTCCTCGAACGAGTTCGCTCTTGTTTGTCAATTTCACTTTTCAATCGCGGCTCACTCGTTCTAATCTTATCTGCCTTTGTTAATTCATCGTCCTTTCTTATTGTATTTATGTTATAAACTTACTGGAATTTGGAACTGGAATAAAGAATGTATGCCTAAGGCCAAGCGCTGGGACTCACGATGTCTCATTCTGTACTGAAAAACATTGTTGAAACAATTGCTCAGGTGATGGTGGAAAGAGTATATGGACGGAGGTATAGCAAAGGAAATGATAGGGGGGTGGCAGCTAAGGGCAGAAGGGACGCTGCAAAGAATCACAA
>NC_061094.1:62522883-62530383 GCF_015104395.2 Macrobrachium nipponense
GCCTTGAAAGACACAAATATAAGGGGGATACACAGATTATTTTTTTTATTGTGTTGGAGAAATTACTTTGAAGTGCCGAATGGTGTTGCCCGGTGCCGTGAATGGTGTATGCTGGAGAAATTGTATGTCATAAGATTCAGCAATACTAGTGTATGCTATTGAATTCACCCTTACTTGAGATCTTTGCAAGAGAATTGTTGCTATGGAGAGTTATTATTATTATTAGTAATTATTATACTTGAGATGTGTCACGGGAGGGTTGCTTAGGTATAATTATCATTACGGGAGAATTGTTTCACGAGAGATTTGAGATATTTCTGGGAGATTATTCTATAATTATTACAGAAAATTATGGATAATTATTACAATGAATTAATGGGAGAAGTCTTGTGTTAATTAATTGTTGAGTTTTTGTGACTTTGGAGAATATTTCAGTGATTCACGGGATGAGTTTTGCCGAATCTTGATGAATCTGGCTGAATCTTGGTGAATTGTGCTGATTTTGCTGAACTTTTGCTGAGTTTTGTGCTGAATTCTAGGAGAATGGACAAGCATTAACATTAGTGATATTCTTTTTTTGTACTGATACTGATGATTTTGATGATAGCAAAGTTTTGTGATTTTGTGATAGTGATACATCTGATACTGATTTTTTTTTTATACTAATACGTGGGCGTTTTAATGCATCAAGGGTGGTAAAATTTGATTTTGGGAGGAACTAACAACACATTATTTTTTTTGTTTCCTCTTTTTTTTTATGAGTTCAGCAGATAATTGCTTGACATCTGGTGAGTTACGGGAGATAGTGAACAAGGCCTTTGATTTTTCTTTTCTCCTTTTTTGGAAATTAGCCATCGCTGACACAAGTTTTTTTACCAAGGGTGAATTTGAATTTGTTTTTTTTCTTTCTAGTTAGTGTGAATATTTTTTAATATCTCAGTTCGTGACTTAGAGTCATTGTTCGGGAACGTGTTCGTGTTTCAGCTATTTGATGCTATAGAGAAATATATGGGAGAATTTCTTGCATGTTTTGAATGCATACGTAATGGCACTACATTTTTTCTCTGGATATTTGTGTTTTTTCCAGAAATTGTGAGTTTTCTTGCACAATACCTTTTTTTTTTTTTTATTGTCGTATTTGTGACAACTTTGTGAGAGATAGGAAACTTGGCTAAGTTTTCTAATGACTTATGTCGTAGTGCATATGGAGAAGTCTTGGCTAAGACACTGTGTATTTGGAGTTCTGTTATAATAGTTGTGGCACATTGGTGATTTTTTCTAGAATTTTCTAGGCAGTTTTTATTTGCCGAGTTTTTGCCCTTTTTTAGCAATTATACTAAATGGAGAGAGTTTTTTATAGTTTTTGACTATAACATTGAGTTATTCTCTGGAGAATTGGAGTTATAATTGAGATATATTATTTTGGAGAGATAAGTTGAGGTATATATTATTTTGGAGTTATATTTTGAGATATAATATATTAGAGATGTGTTTTTGGCCATTTTTGATATTTGCCAATGTGATGAGAGCTATGTTTAGTTCAATTATTTTGCAGCCATCTTTGTTGCAAATGGAGACACATATTTGGAGATTATGGGGCAATATTTGTGAGTGTGTGAGTTAGTTGCCTTGAGTGCACATTTTTTTGGAGGTAGGATTTCATTTTTTTGATATTCTTTTTTGGAGATATATTTTTGGAGCCTTGTTTTGTTCCACATGGAGTATTGGGGAAATAGAGGTAAATATTTTGTATTTGCCGAAATAGAGGTGATTATTCTCTATTCCTGGAGTGGTGTTTTTTTATTGACATGTGGCTATTGGAGAAATAAGAAGAGAAAAAATATAAGGGTTGGTTATTAACCAAATGGAGGAAATATTTTTTATAACCGGAGTGGTGTTATTATTAATATGGTGAAATATATGGAGTTGGAATTAATCTTTGGCGGGTGACCCTTTTTTTTTGTGGTTATGGGAGTTTTTTTCGAGTCAAGAGGAGATTTCTGTGGTTCTTTCTCTTTGGTTTCGTGACTATTTAGAGGCGAGTGGCATTATTGCATTAAGAGTCCTATGGAGGTGTGGCCATTTTTCATGTTCACAAGTGTGTTATTTTGGAGGCATATAATTTGGGGCAGAGTCATGTTGAGAGAATAAGTCTTTGAGACAAATTTTTGAACACATTAGTCATATCCTGGAGTTAATTCTGTGAAATGTGTCTGTTAGACCTTTTTTTCTAGAGAATCATGAGTTTTCCAAACTTATGTGTCTGACTAGACAATTCTTATGCTGATGTTAGAGCATAAGTCTGCAGGCGATTTTTCTGCTGACAAGCGATGTGATGAGCCGTGTGCTGACTCTTTTCCTCTGATGGTGATAGATCAGAATTTTTGCAATATCTGGAAATGTTGACAATAGCATTTCACGAAAGCGCATGTGTGAGAGTTTGCTTTCTGGCAAATTCCATAACTTTACATGGAGCATTTCTTGGGGAAAAAGCGGGGAGTTATGCATATTATACATGTATTATGTATTTTGTGATTGGGGGAAATCTACTTGTGGTTATCTTTTTATTATTTTTCTTCCTTTTCCTGTGAGATGTAATTTGGGGATTGAGCTTAAATAGCACTCTTTTTTACCGGGAGATGTAATTTGTCGGGGGTTGTTGTTTACGTAAATGGGAGTTTGACATTAAGTCTTTTTGTGATTAATTATTGAGCAGTAAAGGGGTTTTTGCTGTTAAACATTGGAGATTTTTACTGATTTTGTGGGTTGTTCAGATATCAGAGCTTGAGAGAACATTTTTTTGGGTCTGGGTGTGTTACGTGATTCTTTTTTTTCCTTGGGTTCATTACGATTTTTTTTTTTTTTTTTATGAGCACATTCGAGTTGAAATGTGAGTGCAGAAGTCCGTGGAGTTGCTGTGATGTCTGAGTTGTGTGTGTGCTGATGTGTAAGTTTGGAGAATTGAGTTGGAGAACTTGATGTTTTTTTTTCTTTGAGAGTTGCGATAATGACTTATGATTTAGTAGTCATATTGAAGGGAGTTAAGGGTTGGGAGACGTTCAGTTAGTGTTTCTGACTTTTTGAGATCATTGTTTGATAGAAGTAGTATGTCTGGGTTAATTTTCTTAGATTGACCAAGACTTGACTGACATACTAACAAACACCAAAAAAGTTGTTTCCCGCCGACGCCAGCAAGACGTCCACCAGCCGTGTGCAGAGAGTACTGCTGTCGTGTTGCCCAGGGTGATTACAAGAGTTTCCATGATGGTGATCGCGAGAATTCTACAGCGTGTCTTTTGGGCATCTGCAGAAGTCGTGAGAAGTCTTCTACAATGAGGGAGGCATTCCGTCTTCCTACGCATGCTATAGTGTACTGTCTGTGCAGCTAGTTACAGACAGCAAAGAGGGATATTCAAGAAATGGCAGAAAAAATGAGAGAAAATGCGCCTAGTGTTTATTTGGAGATATAAGATAACAGACTTTATTTTATAATGCCAGAGACGTGCAGTTTTTACTTGTATTTTATTTTAAGCCGGCCTCAGTGTATTTGTATTATTATAAGCAATTTTGCTAGGCGGGGGCTAGCATTAGGTGGCCGAGCACTGTGAGGCCTAGGGTTTTTGATTGATAATATATTGTCCATCTCGTCAGTACTACAGATGAGAGATGAGAGATGAGAGAGGTTCCCTCGTTTGTAAATTGTGTCATCTCGTCAGTACTACAGATGAGAGAGGTTCCCTCGTTTGTAAAAAAAAAAAAAACAAAAAAAAAAATAAATAAACTAAAAAAAGAACACTAGAGAAAGAAAGCATAAAAAATAATAGAAGAAATGCACCTTTGGTACTTGAACAATGGGAATGTATTATTGCAATAAATATCTGGTGATTAATTCATGGTGTATGTATGAATTCCCAAAAATCTGACAAAAGCTGCAAAGTAATGTGACGTATTCTAATTGGTATAAATATGGCAGATATTAATTTCAGTAATCAAATTTCAATAATAAATGCCACTTCGTTATTTCTGTATCTTATTAGATATTTCGTTTATAAAAAGGTAAATTGGCGTAGCTCCGCATTTTTCAGAAATGCACGACAGAATCATTAAATGTGGAGAACAGTGCAGAGGTAACGACCCGAGAGTAGCTGAACAATGAGTCTAGGGATGGCGTGAGATAAAAGTGCTTAGTTCGACAAGTCAATGCACGACAGTTTATGACTCTTCTCAAAAGTGCTTTGTGAAACTGGATGCAACTAGTGTTGCGAGGCGCTAACGAACCGTGTGTTCGTATGTGCGTGTGTGCCTCTTCCTTTTATTAGTTCATACGAAAGTCTATGGGAAGACTTGCACAAAGATTCGTGGAGGAAGGCAGAGCCACGATGGTGGTGCCTAAGTGTTTTTGTGACATAGTGTTTGTGGTGTTCCAGTTGCTTGGGTGAGTGTTGAAGTGCTTTAGCCGAAGACTGGCTTGTTGTCTGTTTGACATTTTTAAGAATATCTGATCTTTAGATTTTGTTGCTAAACTTATGTGTACTTACCGGGATGGTGTTCTGTATCTTTGAAACAGACGATTCTGGAGGAGAGGGGCAAAGAGTTCCCAGATGGGTGTAGACTTTTTTTGGTGACTAATGATTACTATCAGAACATTGTACTATTCGGGGTTTTTTGAGTTAGTCTGTAAGACCTGATTATCCATTATTTATTCGTTGTTAATAAACGTTAATGTTATGGACGCAACTCTCTCATTTTCATTACCTGTTAGAATGGAGAGAAAAAGGTGGAGAGAGAGAGAGGTGTCGGTGCTAGAGAGAGAGAGAGATTCCTTGGAGAGAGAGAGAGAGAGGGATTGCCGAGAGAGAGAGAGAGAGAGAGGCTGTTTGTAATGCTGTGTGTGGGTTTGCCTTCCGTTTCGTGTCACACGCTTACCTAATGAATAATTGGGGGGGGGGGGGGAATTCCCCCATTACATATATATATATATATATATATATATATATATATATATATATATATTATATATATATATATATATATATATATATATATAATATATATATAATATATATATATATATATATATATATATATATATATATATATATATATATATATATATATATATATATATATATATATATATATATGTAATGGGGGAATTCCCCCCCCCCCCCCCATTATTCATTAGGTAAGCGTGTGACACGAAACGGAAGGCAAACCCACACACAGCATACAAACAGCCTCTCTCTCTCTCTCTCTCGGCAATCCCTCTCTCTCTCTCTCTCCAAGGAATCTCTCTCTCTCTCTCTAGCACGACACCTCTCTCTCTCCCACCTTTTTTCTCTCCATTCTAACAGGTAATGAAAATGAGAGAGTTGCGTCATAACAAACGTTTATAACAACGAATAAATAATGGATAATCAGGTCTTACAGACTAACTCAAAAAAACCCGAATAGTACAATGTCTGATAGTAATCATTAGTCACCAAAAAAGTCTACACCCATCTGGGAACTCTTTGCCCCTCTCCTCCAGAATCGTCTGTTTCAAAGATACAGAACATTCCCAATCCCGTAAGTACAAACATAAAGTTTACGCAACAAAAGCTAAAGATCACCCATAATTTAGCAACAAAATCCTTTAAAGGATTCCAATTATTCTTAAAATAATTATATAAAGATAATTATAATATATAATTATAATATAGATATTCTTAAAAATATATATATATATATATATATATATATATATATATAATATATATATATATAATATCTATATATATATATATATATATATATATATATATACTAGATATATATATATATATATATATATACTATAGATAGATTATATATATAAATACACCATATATACATATGTATGTATGTATGCACGTACATATATATATGTATTCATTACAAAGTCCAACTTTCAAACTCTGGAATTCACTTCCAGATGGATATACGATATAATTGCCAGAAATATAAATGATAAAGAATATCCGTAAGTCTTGCCTCAGCAAATCTAAGCAGATGGATATAAGATATAATCGCCAGAAATATAGATAGAAAAATATCCTAAGTATGGACCTAAGCTATATAAAACCAGAGGGATATAAGGTATAATCGTCAGGAAATATAAATAAGAAAAATATCCTTAAGCAATTGCTTGAGCTAATACAACCAGAAGGTATATACGAATAAATACAAGTTGAATGGCGGGCTTGTCGAAAAACAATTGAATTAAATTAACGGTAAAAGTCATTGAAAACTCTTGTCCGCTGACGGTGACATATACATCATATAAAGGAGCTCGTCTGTCATACAATAATTGAACGTAAATTTGTCATCTCGTTAGTACTACAGATGAGAGAGGTTCCCTCGTTTGCTAAAAACAAAAACAAAAAAAAAAACAAAAAAAAAGAACAGAACACTAGAGAAAGGAAGGCATAAATAATAGAAGAAAAATGCAAACTTTTGTAATTGAACAATGGGAATGTATTATTGTAATAAATATCTGGTGATTAATTCATGGTGTATGTATGAATACCAAAAAGCATAAAAGTCTGACAGACGCTGCAAAGTAATGTGACGTATTCTAATTGGTATAAATACGGCAGATATTAATTTCAGTAATTAAATTTCAATAATAAATGCCACTTCGTTATTTCTGTATCTTATTAGATATTTCGTTTATAAAAAGGTAAATTGCGTAGCTCCGCATTTTTCAGAAATGACAGACAGAATCAGTAAACTGAGCATCGCAGGATTTGGCAGGTTTTGATTTCAGCGAAAATAAATATAATTCACGAATAAAACTCCATCAGAAATTCTTCTACGAAGCGGAAGGTTTAATTTCAGCGAACATGATTATAATTCGCGAATAAAACTCTATTAACAACTTTTCTGCGAAGGGGAAAGATTAATTTCCGCGAAATAATTACAATTCGCGAAATAAAACTCCATAAAAAAATTTTTCTGGGAAGAGGAAGATTAATTTTAGCGAAAATAATTACAATTCGCGAATAAAGTATTGATTTCAGAGAAAATAATTAAAATTCGCGAATAAAACTTCATTAAACATTTTCTCTCGCCAGGTAAAGGACACTAAAACCTCGTCCTCCGTTGTGATAATATGCGCAGCAATTTTCTATAGCAATATCGCCCGGAGGGGCGGCCCAGAAATTCTAATTATCTGGGACGATTCTCTCGCTCCTAATTGATTTTTTTTTTGAGTCCCTTGAAGACGATGGAAGCCAACTTTGCAACCCCAGAAAGAAAAAAGACTCCCCCAAGGAACTTCGGACGAAGCAGCAGGAATTTCGGCAGATTTCGTCCGCGGGTCGAAGTAACAATAAAGGAGGAAATGAAAAAAGGAGGTAATAAAAAAAGAGGAAATAAGACGAGTAAAGTAAAAAAAGGAGGAAAAAATAGAGGAAACAGTAGAAGGGGGAAAGAAACAAGGGAATAAGAAAAGGAGTAAATAAAAATAGGAGGCAATAA
>NC_061094.1:62535383-62545383 GCF_015104395.2 Macrobrachium nipponense
CAGTCACCTTTGAAAACATGGTTGGGAGGCGATAACATTTTCGAATTTTGCACAATGAATTGAGGCATTTTTTACTTTTCTGTAAAAGAAGACCATTGTGCCCGCTTGGTCTGTCGGCACTTTATTCTTTCCGCCCTCAGGCCTAAAAACCTACTGAGGCTAGAGGGCTGCAAATTGACATTTTGATCATCCACCCTCCAATCCTCAGACATACCAAATTGTTAATCTCTAGCCTCAGTAGATTTTAGTTTATTTAAGGTTAAATTAACCGTGGATCGTGCGTCTGGTAGCGTTTTTCGGAGACAGGGGACGCATCCTCACTCTATCGGATGTGGTGAGTGACTGAAGAGCCACCAATCAGAGCTGATGGTTTTATACAGCATTATACGTTGTGCAGAAAACTCGATTGCGCCGAAGAAACTTCGGCACATTTTTTACTTTTTTTTTGTTTTTTATTTTTTTTATTCTTCTTGGCGATTACTGACTTTAATTTTCGTTCACGAAAAAATCAATTAATGTTTCCTATATTCTTAAACGATGAATGTAGTTGGTATTTCGTACATTAATTATGAAATGTTTTAGATTTGGTGTGATAAGTTCCTTTCCGTTCATTTTGCTCACGAGGAAAAGTTCAGTGAATGTGACTTCCTTTTGTTAAACAATGCTAATTTTGCTATTTTTCTTATAGATTAATTAATTTTCTTTCGTTTTCGCTCACGAGAAAAAAGAAAAAAAAATATGACCTCTCCCTTAGAATTATGAATATTGTTTGAATATCGTAAAATAACTTCAGGCAATTTTTTTTTTTTAACTTGGTAAAAATGTCGTTTTTTATTTTAATTCAAATTCTCCCCCATCTTTCTCGTTCTCTTCCGTCTACTCTGGATGGAAATGACTCATTACAGGCTCAAAAGAAAAATTCAATGTAATCTTTGAGTGAAATTGGCTCCACAGAAGCCCCCTTAAAAACAGAATCACGTTTATCATAATTATTTTTTTTTTTCGGGAGTGTCGCTCCAAAGCTTCCGTTTGAAGGGTCACATGCATTGGATTTGCGCTTAATTTGGTTTCCAGAACGCCCAATGGTCATAAGTTATATATTCAAGTTCAACAATCAGGTCACGTTGGAAGGGAGTCCATAGACCAAAGGTAAGGATTTTAGTTAACTAAAATACATTATAGGAACATTTTTGTTTCATTAGTTAACTCTAAAGTAAAAAAAAAAAAATGAAATCAAACTAGAATATCCTTGTTTTGTAAGTAAAACGTATATTCTTTTCAGGGATTTATGTTTTCAACGTTTTCATAATATTTAAAATATCTATTTGATTATCTTTTTAGTGAGAAAAATAAGAATGTGATACAAGCAGAGACGTTTTTCTTAATAAATTCACATTGCAGATATAACTTTCAAAGTCTATTGATATTCATGGACAATCCTTATAGTTCCCGAACAGGTAAGTGTTTCCAAAAAAACATCTTAACGAAACAATATGACATGACTGATGTTATATTTCCAGTTGTTTAAACAAATTAACAACATAGTTAGCAACTACCACTTAGTATCTTTTAGGACTTTGCCTTTACAGAATAGATCAATGGCAGCTTGGAAGAAACAACAGTGTGTCATAAACACAGACCTGAAATTTGTCGCACAAACGTCACAAACAGGTTCGATGAAAATTAACAATATGCTGGGAATCCTGGCCAGTGTTTCATACAATTATCCACCATCTGATAAAGATTCGTTCTCCTACTTTGCTGACTTGTTTCCAATTTGTATATGATAAGTATGCGATAGGTTGCCGTGCGTGTTAAAGACTTTTTTTCTTACCGTAGCGGGGCAGCATACGGGAGTGAAATTTGTGAAACAAAAGCAGTGTGGCAACTTTACAACGAAACTGAACTTTAGTCTTTGATTTGACTCAGTCTAATACTGCAACAGCACTCCGCGGATGAGTGAAAGATACATTGTAGGGAGAGTGCAGGACTAGAGTGCATCTATAGACTTAGGAGCCAGTCAGGTAGGACTACATGTTGAACTTGCGAAGGAATACTACTGTTTATTTGAGGAATGTTAATAGAAGGGGATGTATTAAAGCAAAGTATATAACAGAAACATTAGATGATATGTATGAATATCTTCAACTTATCAGTGACATTGTAATTTAATTTGATATCTCCATAAATAACAGTGGACATTCCAACTCAAACTTGCGTTGCGAAGTCGATCAATGAACTACTATTCAGTATGCATTACGGAATTTGCAAAGGCGCCATGAATTGTCGTTGGGGTAATATTGCTTTTATGATTAATGGAATCCCATTATACCTTTCATTAATACGTTTCACTCCCATTGATAGAATCAAATTGGAGATGTCAGTGCGAAAAAGACGAATTTCTAATTCTGTTTTCGTATTGATGGAAGATACTTTAGACAGACAGCGATCGTTCGTAGAATTGAGCTCTCTCTCTCTCTCTCTTAGACACATACACGCAGACAAAATCATGTCTAAACTTTAAGGGCAAGAACTTTTGTGAGTAATATGGTGCAGTAAAAACTATTTAAATTGATACATATCTCTTATTATTTATATGTATCTTTGGTTGATTCAATTTACCCGCTTTAAAGCTTAAGCTATGATAAGGGCGGAATCTTACAATTTTAAACGATGCAAGTTAATTAGTGTCTATTTTTTTTCTTCAATTTCAGCTCTTTTTCAATATACTGCGATCACAAATTTTACTTCCGACAATCGTTACCTCACGTGATACCACATTATTAAGGTTTATACGGTTATTTCGCAATTACTGTATTAATAAATGGTTGCTGGGTAAAGACCTTTCCTCTCCTCCCCCCCCCCCCCGCCCCTTCTTCTTCCTCTTCTTTTGCTTCCTTTATAAATATTCACGATGTAATTCACCGCTTTAGAGATCTGGACGATAATTTCGAACCTTGATGATAATGGCTCCTCATTTGGGAGATCGCCAAAGGCAGTTCCCCCTCCCTCTCCCCAGCAACCCCCCTCCTCCGTCCTCCCCACGGCTTCCCCTCCCTCTCCTCCCTCCCCTCTTTCCCACGTCACGCTATTAAAAGCACAAAATGACAGCCACCTCCCTTAACAAATAGCCCCCAGGCTTGAAATGGCACATATTTGTCATTCTTTACTCATGTCTCAATATGTGGTCCAGACTGTAGACGATGGTGTAATGGTTCTCATTCAACCCTGTTGTTATGGAATATACAACAAATGACAGTAATGATTCTCTTTAGTATGTCTTCACTTTAATGTCTTCCCCCTTAAAGTCAACTGATGTTATGGTATAGTAAAGAAAAACTGTTAGATATAGATATATCAGTACTGAAAAGCGCTGCAAGTAATTCATCTCGCTTCAAGTCTGAATAAGCCTTATGCCATAATCAAGGAATTCCAAAGTTATTGGTTTCAGTATTACTCAAGTCGGTTCCCCGACATGTAATCTCTTCAGTGAGAGTCTGTGCAAATTATATTTAAGAAGTATATTTCTTAAAAAAAAATATATTTCTTGCTCCAATTTGTATTTCTTTTTAATTTTCAAAGTTCAATACCGATCTGATTTCAACGTGAGGACAATCACTAATTGGTCACCTTTTCTTCTTTATTTTTTTTACAAGTCCAAAGTTCATACCGATCTGTCATCAACGTAAGGACATCCTTGATTGGTTACCTTTTCTTCTTTTTTTCAAGTTCCAAAGTTCGATACCGATCCGTTATCAACTTGGGGACACTCCTAATTGGTGTCCTTTTTTTTTTTTTTTTTTTTTTTTTTTTTTTACAAGCTGCAAAGCTTGATACCGATCTGTTATCAACTTGGGGACACTCCTAATTGGTCAATTTTTTTTTTACATGTTCCAAAGTTCGCACGATCTGTTATCAACATAGAGACATCCTGATGGTCACCTTTTCTTTTTATCTTTTTTTTACAAGTCCAAAGTTCGACACCGATCTGCTATCGACGTGAGGACATCCCTGTTGGTCCACCTTGTTTTCTGGTTTTACAAGTTCCGAAGTTCGATATCGATCTGTTATCAACTCGGGGACAGACATCTCTGACCGATCACCTTTGAAAGTTCAACATTGATATCACTGTGGCAAAGGACCGCTTTCGGAGAACAATTAGCAGCAATTAATTCCTGAAAAGCATATTGTTTTGATTAATCGCGTCATAATGCAGAGTGTAATCATTTGTTCCGGGTAATTAAATGCATTTTATAGATTAATAACACTGTCATCAGAAATTGAAATGGCCCGTTCAGTAGGCCTCTAATTAATAGGCTTTTTTGTGTGTGGCATACCTGGAGCTGCTTAGTCCATTAGGGAACCCATGAAGTAATTTTGATGATAAAACTATATATAATAATAAACTTGTCGAGGTGATTTGAAATATAGAAATAGACGAAGTAATTATTATTGTAAAAATAGCCATAGTAATGAATGAAGTAATTTGAAATATGGAAATAGCTAAAGTAATTTTTATTATGAAAATGGCTACAGTAATTTGATGTAGGAATTTCAAGTATGGAAATAGACAAAATAATTTTTTATTATAAGAATAGCTATAATAACTTGATGAGCCAATTTAAAATAGATATAGTAATCTAATAAAGTAATTTGAAGTATGGAAAAAGACAATGTTTTGTTTTTCAATGATTGTATGAGTTATCTCACAAAGTATCTAATCAAAGTAAATAAGTAAGGAAAACAAAATTTGTCACTCATTAGTAGTTTCACAACTTTTCATCAATGGTAAACGAAGTCTCATATATAGATTGAAATAGCTTCTCGTTTCTTAGTGACTTCAAGAAAGCTTAATTAGTGTATTTGTAGCCACTGTAGCCATTTTTTTATTAACTTTTTCAAAATATTTCGAAAAAGTCAATTACGCTCACATGATCTTTTAATACACATTTTGCGAGCAGTTTCTTCCACCTCAAATTAAAATTTCGTTTTTCGTTGTCAGTAAAAGAAATTTACCGAGATGACTATTTGTCTGTTCGTCTGCACTTTTTCTGTCCGCCTTCAGATCTTAAAAGATGCTGAGGCTAGAGGGCTGCAAATTGATATGGTGATTACCCACACGTCAATCATCAAACAAACCAAATTGCAGCCCTTTAGCCTCAGGAGTATTTATGTTATTTAAGGTTAAACTTAGCCATGTTCTGCCAACAACACAGGCCACCACCGGGCCGTGGCTGAAAGTTTCACAGGCCGTAGTTGAAGAGCTTTATACAGCATTATACGCTGCACATAAAACTCGATTGCGCAGAATAAACTTCCGCGCATTTTTCTACCTGTTTCTTTTCGTATCAATCTTTTCGTATTTTCGCGTCCGATAGCACAGGCCAATTCAGCCGGAACATAAAAGACTCCTGGGATATTCCACGAAATATTGGCAGATTTATTATCCACCTTTGAAGAGGAGCCACAGTTACTGGGTGTCTGGGCGTCGCTCTAAAAGCTGACTGAATGCAATTTTCGATCGCCAGAATTTTCGCGCAGGGAAAGTGATTCGAGATTAAAGGAAATGTATTTTAAAGGTTTTTTTTTTCAGCTTTTTTAGTGTGTTACGTATCATAATAATAATAATAATAATAATAATAATAATAATAATAATAATAATAATAATAATAATCATGAGGTTATCTTTAGCAATAGATGAAGATAACGAGAATTACACCCAAGAAAAGGGTATTATTTTATCTTGCACCTTTAAAGAACGTTACTGCTCCTCATATTCGCTAATAATAATAATAATAATAATAATAATAATAATAATAATAATAATAATAATAATAATAATATATGCAGAGACTCAAGGCGATACTCAAGTCAAAACTCAATGCCGGAAATATGATAAAGCCATAAACATATGGGCAGGTGCCAGTAATCAGATACAGCACAGGAAATAGTGGAATGGACGAAGGCAGAACTCCGCAGCATAGATCAGAAAACCAGGAACATATGACAATACACAAAGCACTACACCCCAAGAGCAAATACGGACAGCCTATACATAACACGAAAGGAAGGAGGGAGAGGACTAATAAGCATAGAGGACTGCGTCACATCGAGAGCAGAGCACTGGGGCAATATCTGAAAACCAGTGAAGATGAGTGGCTAAAGAGTGCATGGGAAGAAGGACTAATAAAAGTAGACGAAGACCCACAAATATACAGAGACAGGAGAATGACAGACAGAACAGAGGACTGGAACAACAAACCAATGCACGGACAATACATGAGACAGACTAAAGAACTAGCCAGCGATGACACATGGCATGGCTACAGAGAGGAGAGCTAAAGAAGGAAACTGAAGGAATGATAGCAGCGGCACAAGACCAGGCCCTAAGAAACCAGATATGTTCAAAGAACGATAGACGGAAATAACATCTCTCCCAGATGTAGGAAGTGCAATACGAAAAATGAAACCATAAACCACATAGCAAGTGAATGCCCGGCACTTGCACAGAACCAGTACAATAAGAGGCATGATTCAGTGGCAAAAGCCCTCCACTGGAGCCTGTGCAAGAAACATCAGCTACCTTGCAGTAATAAGTGGTACGAGCACCAACCTGAGGGAGTGATAGGAAAACGATCAGCAAAGATCCTCTGGGACTATGGTATCAGAACGGATAGGGTGATACGTGCAAATAGACCAGACGTGACGTTGATTGACAAAGTCAAGAAGAAAGAAAGTATCACCTCATTGATGTCGCAATACCATGGGACACCAGGTTGAGTGAAAAATGAAGAGAAATAGAGGGAAAAAATGGATAAGTATCAAGATATGAGAAAAAAGAAATAAGAAGGATATGGGATATGCCAGTGGAAATCGTACCCATAATCATAGGAGCACTAGGCACGATCCCAAGATCCCTGAAAAGGAATCTAGAAAAACTATTAATAACACCCAGTCGAATTGGAGGACTGTGATAGCGCCAAAATAATAATAATAATAATAATTATAATAATAAATAATACTTTTAGATAGACTGCTATTTTAAAGAACAATATTAATAATAGCACTTTTAGACAGACTGCTATTTTCACCGTTGAAATATTCGTAATAATACAAAAGCTACTGAATTGTTTTTGAAGTCTCTTATCTTGCTATTACAGTCATTTGATCTGAATGCATGTTACATCGGAGCCATCCAATATAATATTTTTTTTACAAAACTAAATAACTAACAAAATTCACTGAATTTTTCTCTTTGTTAATTTAAATGATTGTATAAGTAGTCCCCGTGTGGTGACGTGCTTGTGTTTCGATTCGGACAGCAATTGGTACGTTAGAGTGATCGAATTATTAACAAGCTATTGAAATGGCTTTTGTGAAATGTATGTATATATAATAAGTATTTTATTTATATTTAAAATATGTGCATATATATATTATATTATGTATATATGTATGATAATATATATATATATATAATATATAATATATATATATATATATATATATATATATATATATATATATATATATTATATGTATATATATATATATATATATATATATATAATGTATATGTACATATATATAATACTATTATGTATGTATATGTATATATATATATATATATATATATATATATATAATATATATATATATAGATAATATATATATATATATATATATATATATATATATATTATGACTGGTAAAAGTGTTTCTGTAACACAGAATTCCATCTAATAAAAGGAGCCCATAAAAACACCAAAATGTAGAGAGAAAAGACTATATTTCAGAGACTGCTGTCTCTCTCTTCAGGTATATGAACATGAGAAAAGTTTACAGAAAAGGTGGTATTTATACCAGAGATTCGTCCACAAGTAAGCCAATTTAGGTCACCCCGCTGATAATCTTCCTTTAATCTTCTTAAGCGTTGGTTGAATGAACACTGCGTCGACGATGTCCGATGTCCAATTCCCTTTTGAGATGTTCATTACCTGCTTCTCTTTTATTAAGGGGCCGAATTGCCATTCATTTGGAATCTTGGTACCGGCAGTTGCTGCTATAAATTACACGTGACATATTCCAGTTTATTCTATGGTTATGTTCATTTATATGATTGAAAATAGCCGAGTTCTGTGTCCATACCTAACTGACCGTTTGTGTTGTATTAATCTCTGGGGAAGTGATTTACCTGTAAATCCGATGTAAGATTGGTCACAGTCCTGGCATGGGATCCATATACCCCAGAGTCTTTGGGCGATGTCTTTTGTTGGACGTTAATCAGGGGATTTGGCTAAGGTATTTGGGTAGGGTAAATGCAAAAGGGTTGGATTTCCCAAGGGTGTGAGTTACTCTCTTAATCGTCTCCAACATAAAAATAAAAATTACCCCACCTGGAGACGATTAAGAGAGTAACTCACACCCTTGGGAAATCCCAACCCTTTTGCATTTACCTACCCAAATACCTTAGCCAAATCCCTGATTAACGTCCAACAAAAGACATCGCCAAAGACTCGGGGTATATGAGATCCCATGCCAGGACTGTGACCAATCTTACATCGGATTTACAGGTAAATCACTTCCCAGAGATTAATACAACACAAACGGTCAGTTAGGTATGGACAACAGAACTCGGCTATTTTCAATCATATAAATGAACATAACCATAGAATAAACTGAATATGTCACTGTAATTTATAGCAGCAAACTGCCGGTACAAGAGTCAAATGATGAATCGGCCTTAATAAAAGAGAAGCAGGTAATGACATCTCAAAAGGGATTGGACATCGGACATCGTCGACGCATGTTCATTCACCAACGCTTAAGAAGATTAAAGGAAGATTATCAGCGGGGGTGACCTAAATTGGCTTACTTGTGGACGAATCTCTTGTATAAATACCACCACCTTTCTGTAAACTTTTCTCATTCATATACCTGAAGAGAGAGGACAGCAGTCTCTGAAATATAGTACTTTTGTTTCTCTACATTTTGGTGGTTTTTATGGGCTCCTTTTATTAGATATATATATATATATATATATATATATATATATAATATATATATATATATATATATATATATATATAATATTTGACTGGCAAAAATTTTAAAGATGAGAGAGAGAGAGAGAGAGACGAGAGAGAGAGAGAGAGAGAGAGCTGGCTCTGAAATATAGTACTTTCTTTCTATATTTCTGTGTTTTTTATGGGCTCCTTTTATTAGACATATATATCTATATAATATATATATATATATATATATATATATATATATATAATATTATATATATGTGTGTGTGTGTGTGTGTGTGTGTGTGTGTTTGTGTATACACACATCCAGGTATATAAGATTAGGTCTGATACATAACACGTCAGGATTTTATGTAGAAAGTTAATGACGCTTCATGAATAACGAAATTTCCCATTACCGAAGAGTTTCATTCCCCGGGGACATTCCCACACATCCCCTTTTTTCAAACAAACGACAATCGACTTGGCAGGGAAGACCGGGAGCCTGTTTTTTATAATAATAGATACGCTTAGCTTCAGGAGAATCGTTTTCCCAATTTTATTTTTACGAGGATTTCGATGCTTTGGCGGTAATACCCTCTCATTACAATAAAAAAAAAATGTATACCCTTCGTTCCACTTTCCTTTTACATTTTTGAAAAAAATTGTCATGAGATCTGACTCTCAGGAATTAAAAAACGAAAAAGAAAAAAATAAAAAAAAAATACAAAATATAGTTTACTTTTACTTAATCGAATGGACACATATTTGTCTGAAGTTATGTCTTTGAAAAGACTTAGTATTTTTACTGGGAGAGATTAGCCGTAGGTAATCTTCACGCAAGGAAATGGTAATTGGAAATTAATGTTATACTTTTAAAGTTGGGATGGGGGGGGGGGGGGAGGCGGTTGATCTATGTTATTACTATGGCAATTGTCCTCGATGTAACTATGCTGGTCTTGGTTTATCGATGGTTATTTTATTTTCTA
>NC_061094.1:62555383-62582883 GCF_015104395.2 Macrobrachium nipponense
ACATGACTGATGTTATATTTCCAGTTGTTTAAACAAATTAACAACATAGTTAGCAACTACCACTTAGTATCTTTTAAGACTTTGCCTTTACAGAATAGATCAATGGCAGCTTGGAACAAACAAGAGTGTCATAAACACAGGCCTGAAATTTGTCGCACAAACGTCACAAACAGGTTCAATGAAAGTTAATCATGCTGGGAATCCTGGCCAGTTTTTCATACAATTATCCGGCATCTGATAGAGATTCGTTCTCCTACTTTGCTGACTTGTTTCCAACTTGTATATGATAAGTATGCGATAGGTTGCCGTGCGTGTTAAAGACTTTTTTCTTACCGTAGTGGGGCAGCATATGGGAGTGAAATTTGTGAAACAAAACCAGTGTGGCAACTTACAACGAAACTGAACTTTAGTCTTTGATTTGACTCAGTCAAATACTGGAACAGCACTCCGCGGATGAGTGAAAGATACATTGTAGGGAGAGTGCAGGACTAGAGTGCATCTTTAGACCCAGGAGCCAATCAGGTAGGACTACATGTTGAACTTGCGAAGGAATGCTACTGTTTATTTGAGTAATGATAATAGAGGGAGATGTATTAAAGTAAAGTATATAACAGAAATATTAGATGATATGTATGAATATCTTCAACTTATCAGTGACATTGTAATTTAATTTGATATCTCCATAAATAACAGTGGACATTCCAACTCAAACTTGCGTTGCGAAGTCGATCAATGAACTATTCAGTATGCATTACGGAATTTGCAAAGGAGCCATGAATTGTCGTTGGAGTAATATTGCTTTTATGATTAATGGAATCCCATTATACCTTTCATTAATACGTTTCACTCCCATTGACAGAATCAAATTTGGAGCTGTCAGTGCGAAAAAGACGAATTTCTAATTCTGTTTTCGTATTGATGGAAGATACTTTTGACAGACAGTGCGATCGTTGGTAGAATTGAGTTTTCTCTCTCTCTCTCTCTCTCTCTCTCTCTCTCTCTCTCTCTCTCTCTCTCTTAGACACATACTCGCAGACAAAATCATGTCCAAACTTTAAGGGCAAGAACTTTTGTGAGTAATATGATGCAGTAAAAACTATTTAAATTGATACATATCTTTTATTATCTATATGTTATTTGGTCGATTCAGTTACCCGTTAAAGCTTAAGCTATGATAAGGGCGGATCTTACAAGTTTTAAACGATGCAAGTTTAATTAGTGTCTATTTTTTTTTTCAATTTCAGCTATTTTTCAATATCCCTCGATCACAAATTTTGTATTTCCGATAATCGCTACCACACGTGATACCCCATTATTAAGGTTTATACGGTTATTTCGCAATTATTGTATTAATGAATGGTTGCTGGGTAAAGGCCGGCCTTCTCTCTCCCCCGCCCCCCCTTCCCTTTCTTCTTCTTCTTCTTCTTCTCCTTCTTCTTCCTTATAAATATTCACGATGTAATTCACCGCTTTAGAGATCTGGACGATAATTTCGAACCTTGATGATAATGGCTCCTCATTTTGGGAGATCGCCAAGGGCGAGTTCCCCTCCCCCACCTTCGCCCCCGTCCTCCCACGGCCCCCCCCCCCCCCCACCAAAATGACAGCCCTCTCCCCACCCCGCCCCTACAGCTTGAAATGGCACATATTTGCATTCTTTACCTCATGCTCTCAATGTGTGGTCCAGACTGTAGACGATGGTGTAATGGTTCTCAGTCAACCCTGTGTTATGGAATATACAACGAATGACAGTAATGATTCTCTTTAGTATGTCTTCACTTTATATCTCCCCTCTTCAAGTCAACTGATGTTTATGGTATATGCAAAGAAAAATAAAAATTATATTAGTATACAAATTTAAGTATGTCTCCCTCCACTTTTGTCTTTACCCATAAAGTCAACTGATGTTATGGCATATGTAAAAAGAAAAACTGTTATATATAGTAGCCTATGCAAGTAATTCCATCGGCGCTTCAAGTCTTAATAAGCCGTATGCCATAATCAGAGAATGGAAAAGTTATTGGTTTCAGTATTACTCAAGTCGGTTCCTCAGGCGTGTAATCTCTTCAGTGAGAGTCTGCATATATATTAAAGAAGTATATTTCTTAAAAATATATTTCTAGCTCCAATTTGTATTTTTAATTTTTTAAGTTTCTAAGTTCAATACTGATCACTTATCAACGTGGGCACATCTATAACCGATAATATTTTCTTTTTTTAAGGTCCAAAGTTCGATACTGATCTGTTATCAACGTGCGGACATCCTTAATTGGTGACCTTTCCTTGTTTTACAAGTTCCAAAGTTCGATACTGATCTGTAATCAATGTGAGGACATCCATGATTGGTTACCTTTTTTTTCAAGTTCCAAAGTTCGATACCGGTCTGTTATCAACTTGGGGACATCCCTATTTGGTCACCTTTTCTTTTTTATTTTTTTTACAAGTTCCATAGTTCGATACCGATCTGCTATCGACGTGAAGACATCCCTGATTGGTCACCTTTTCCTGTTTTACAAGTTGCCAAAGTTCGATATCGATCTGTTTATCAACTCGGGGACATACATCTCTGACCGATCACATTTGAAAGTTCAACATTGATGTCACTGTGGCAAAGGAACGCTTTCGGAGAACAATTAGCGGCAATTAATTCCTGAAAAGCATATTGTTTTGATTAATGGCGTCATAATGCAGAGTGTAATCATTTGTTCCGGGTAATTAAATGCATCAGAAATTGAAATTGCCATTCAGTAGGCCTCTAATTAATAGGCTTTTTGTGTCTGGCATACCTGGAGTTGCTTAGTCCATTTGGGTAACGCATGAAGTAATTATGATTATAGAAATAGATATAATAATAAACTTGTCGAGGTGATTTGAAATATAGAAATAGATGAAGTAATTGTTATTGTAAAAATAGCCATAGTAATGAATGAAGTAATTTGAAATATGGAAATAGATAAAGTAATTTTTATTATGAAAAGGGCTACACCTAAATTTGTTGATTGCAGCCATTTCAAGTATGAAAATAGACAAAATAATTATTATTTAAGAATAGCTATAATAACTTGATTTAAAATAGATATAGTAATCTAATAAAGTAATTTGAAGTATGGAAAAAGACAATGTTTTTTAATGATTGTAATGAAAAAAAAAAAAGCTTGTGTTCACTCATTCAGAATTTATTAGCTTTCAGAAAAAGTTTCATCAATGGTAAACGAAATCTCAGATGTAAATTGAAATATATTCTCATTTCTTAGTGACTTCAAAAAAGCTTGATTAGTGTATTTGTAGCCACTGTAGCCATTTTTTTATTAACTTTTTCAAAATATTTCGAAAAAGTCAATTACGCTCACATGATCTTTTAATACACATTTTGCGAGCAGTTTCTTCCACCTCAAATTAAAATTTCTGTCCGCCTTCAGATCTTAAAAGCTGCTGAGGCTAGAGGGCTGCAAATTGGTATGATGATCATCCACCTGCCAATCATCAAACATACTAAATTGCAGCCCTCTAGCCTTAGGAGTATTTATGTCATTTAAGGTTAAACTTAGCCATGTTCTGCCAACAACACAGACCACCACCGGGCCGTGGCTGAGAGTTTCACGGGCCGTAGCTGAGATCTTCATACATCATTATACGCTGCACATAAAACTCGATTGCGCAGAATAAACTTCCGCGCATTTTTTTTACCGTTTTTCTTTTCGTATCAATCTTTTCGTATTTTGGCGTTCGATAGCACAGGCCAATTCAGCCGGAACATAAAGACTTCTGGATATTCCACGAAATATTGGCAGATTTATTATTCACCTTTGAAGAGGAGCCACAGTTACTGGATGTCTGGGCGTCGCTCTAAAAGCTGACTGAATGTAATTTTCGGTCGCCAGAATTTTCGTGCAGGGAAAGTGATTCGAGATGAAAGGAAATGTATTTTAAAGGTTTTTTTTCTTTTTCAGCTTATTTAGGTGTGGTTACGTATCATAATAATAATAATAATAATAATAATAATATAATAATAATAATAATAATAATAATCATGAGACTATCTTTAGCAATAGATCACGATAACGAGAATTACACCCAAGAAAAGGGTATTATTTTATCTTTACCTTTTAAGAACGTTACTCTTCTTCATATTCGCTAATAATAATAATAATAATAATAATAATAATAATAAATAATAATAATATAATAATAATTAATAAATAATAATACTTTAGATAGACTGCTAGAAACAATAATTAATAATAGCACTTTTAGCCAGACTTCTATTTTCACCGTTGAAATATTCGGAATAATACAAAAGCTACTGAATTGTTTTGAAGTCTCTTATCTTGCTATTACAGTCATTTGCTCTGAATGCATGTTGCATCGAAGCCATCAATATAATATTTTTTTACCAAACTAAATAACTAACAAAATTCTCTGAATTTTTCCCTTTGTTTAATTTAAATGATTGTACAATTAGTCCCTCGTGTGGTGACGTGCGTGCGTTTCGATCCGGGCAGCAATTGGTACGTAAAGTGTATCGAATTATTAACAAGGTATTGAAATGGCTTTTGCGAAATGTTTGATATATAATAAGTATATATTTATATTTAAATATGTGCATATATATATTATGTTATGTATATATATATTAGGACTTGTGCCTTGTATAATAAGGCGCCCTATGAGGTAATGTTAGACTTGCGATAATCTATACGCTAAGTCGGTTGGTATTGCACTTCCATATTCATGGGAGTGACTTGGGGTTTGTAGATCACTTACGAAGTCGGTATTATCTTCTTGGTTACGACGATGATGTGTTAGACTCATGGTGAGGAGGTTCTTGTAGAAAAACACGAAGTATAAAAATAGATATATTCTTCTGAAGTTTTACATGCTGAAGATCAGATATGATTGTACAAGTCTTCTAATAACGATAGCTTGATCGCTTCTGCCAATGATGATGGCTACTTCTATTCCTCTACATGATAAGCTTAGGTAAAGAGGTACAGGTCTTCTAATGACGATAGCTAACTCTGTTCTGCTTGTCTACCATCTCGTTACAAGTTATGAAGGAACAGACAGTAGTTCGAACATATGAACTACATACAAATGAAATAGTTTCATACGAACACACATCAAATGAGACACGCTACAGATCACGTAGGCCGTTTGAATTATAGGTCGGGTAGTTGTCTCAAGCAGGGAGCTTGACTACTGTTTATAAACAATTGAATGACTACAGGTGACGGCATGTTATCTTAGCCTACTTTTATTGTATACGTCATCTTTAGCGTCTCTAGTCTGATCACATTCCTGCAAGCAATCTGGTTGACCTCTTTAGTTTTAGACTTTTATATATATGGACTAACATTCCATATTTTTATTATGTAAACACTCACATCAGCTCGGTCAGCTACCAAACCAACTACTGAATATTACTCAAACTTGACTTGCACTTGACTTATAGGAGTGTGATACAGACACTATGTGAATATATATAAGTAATAAAATTTCATGGTGTACATGAATTGATTCAAGTAATAAATATAAAACAATGATATTGGTAAATAATAGTGATCACGGGATATATAATGATACAGTTTTTCACTTCATCTCATTAAGATACTTATGCTACAGAAAATACTAATGTACTCTGATAATTGCATAGATGAAGATTAACATGATAAAAATCATATTTTAACTGATAAAAAATTTCATATATGAATTGATAAAATTATTAAGTTTATGCTGATTGATTCGTTGATTTCTGATTCATTAAATTCATATACTAACTCATAAATAACTGCAGATATTGGTAAGATAAAAGGTAACAGATTGATTATAGGCTACCTGATTTGTTTATACATATGTATATGGATTCATTAATTATAAGATTTAATATATGTGCACTTTAAATAGATTCCTATTGCGTACACGCAAAGATATATTTAGATTCTGTTATTTATGATCATTTATATAAGAGATTCCTATTGCGTACACGCAAAGATATATTTCGACTCTGTTATTTATGATCAATTATATATAGGATACATGATACTTTATATATATAGGATACATGACGGGAGGTTATACTACTTCACTTTTAACTAGCGTTCGAACAACTTTTCGTCCATTACACAGTTCCAAACAACCACCTATAGCCCAATGAAACGGCCTATTCACAGGGTAAAACAAAGGGGAAAGAAAATTTGCCTGGGCGGTCCAACATTCTATATTGCGCTCATACTTATTCTCTGCATCCTAAGCTACACGATTATGTTCGCGATGAATAGATCATCCCAGCACGAGTCCTTCGCCAGCAAAGTAGAGTTGAATATCCTTCGGGTCGTAATTGTCGGAAGTATGTCCCTTTTGTAGTCGAATTCCGACAGCCGCTGGAGCGTTCCGCATGAAAACGAGATTAACGACGAGATACGGTGTCGGTCGAAGAAGTCCATGAAATTCCTTTCACATTGTAGGCGGTTGTTACTTGACTGTAGTCGTCCGCTGCGACGAACGATTTTTTGAAGTTGCGATGTGAAACTCTCGTACTGCAGGATACTGTAACCAGGTTCCATTAATCAGCCTGCAAGTGAAATTATACTTGTCACAAGGGCAGAGTAAATTCAGACAACATCCAAATACGGGAGGGGAGAGAGCCATTTAGACCAGACTTAACCCACATGAATTCGCTGATATTTAGGAATTCAAAAGAGTCCGCTGTACAAACTTTTTTATCCATGGCATTAACAATGAGTGAACCTATTCAGTCTATGAGGACTGTAAAAATATCCATAATTATAAAAAAATAAACAGATATTCAATACGAATCCCAAAGAAAATTCGATATTACTGGTAGTAAGTTACTAGAAAAAGAAGTGTGAAACGGAGCTATTTGTAAGATTGCCAGGCAACATAAGAGTCAAAGAGAAGATTAATCATGATTCTGTATTTCTCTATGCTAACTGAAATTAAGTTGTGATAAAATCTGATCCTATGTGCCCTAACAAAAGTTTCATATTCAATTTTCTCGCGCGCATCCTCTGAGGTTAATTTTTTTAAAAACTTTATTAATAGGTAGGAGATGCAACGAAAAAAAAAACCCACCCTATGTAACTAATTTCTAAATAAACTTTGGGTTTTTCAAGAAAATGTGACATTTTCCCATGAATGTTTTACTTGAATTGTAATAGGCTAATGTTGCCAGTAAATATTTCTTATACATATCTTGATACTTCTAAATGTCTATGAGGTTCAGAAAAAAAAATTTAATTCATTTGTTGTTATAGAAATTCTATTTGCTTATTTTGTTATTAATTTTAAAATGATTGCAACTCCTTAGCTAAAGTTGACCCATTGCGCATACGGATAAAGACAATGTTCTCGCCTTGACCTATGAGAAGTTCGGGCTAAGCATTCCTTTCTCCAGCAACCTGCTTTTGCAAGCGCGAGATGAAGCCTGTGTAAGCAGATTATTGAGGTTAAAAGGAACAAATGCTGATACGGCAATGATGACGTCGTCACTTGGCAGGAGATTGCTCTCAGCCAGCTAAGAGTTACGTTACTTGCTGTAATAAATACGACTTTAGGATAAATTTATTATCTTTTAATACTCGACCCACACGAAAAGAATGTCTGAAAAAAAACAGTACCAAAATTGAACAATATATTAGTTTCATGTTGGAAATCTGCATAATTGTAATTATGTTAATTAAATATTCCTTATTCAAACTCATATGAAAAAGGTTTCCATACAAATTCGTATATTATGATTAGCCCTGTATAAGATTCATATAGGATATTTCATAGATAACATTTTCACTTCTAGACTTCCTGACTTTAAAATCTCTTTTATTTTATTTTATTTATTTATTTATTTATTATTATTATTATTTTTTTTTTTCATTGACTACAAATATAAATTACCGGGACAGACATATGTCAGTAGGTTTTGATATGTGTTTTGAACTTTTAGCTTATTTGTCATTACTAAAGCGTTTAAGTTAGAGTTCAAATCTTTACGCATATATATTTGGATAAAATTTAATTAATCTATGGTTACGTTTTGCTTATTGATTTTATCGTGATTCCTTTTTTTATTATAATTTGTAACCCTTCCGACTTCTTACGGAGTGTATTATATTGACTCCACTTGTATCCATATTTATTTTTTATTTTTTTATATTTATTTATTTATATATTTTTTTTATATATTTGATAAATTAATGGTTGGCTTGAATATGTGGAAAAGTGTTCTAGCGGCGTACCGTATAAGGCTACTTGCGGATCAATTCTATAGATACAAGATATAAAATGATAAAGGTATTTTAAAACCGTGAGAACCGCTATAATCCAGTTCGGATCCAATATCACGAGTTGTAACTCGTAAGACATTGACACTTCCTATTTAATTATCCGTTATTCTACCAAAACGATGACTCTGGGTGATAAAATATATATTGGTTTTCTTAATGGAAAGGAATTCACACCACGTGTTTTATGGAGATTATTATTGATTTACACCACCGAGTCAGATTATCATGTGTTGAATTCCTTGTTTAACTGATTTAGCACTCATAAAATCTTCCTACGCACTCAATTGCGGTGTTTGTTTTTAGTGCTATTCATTCTATATAACGTGTCAAGGAAACTATTGACACTAAGAAGTGTTTATTCCCTCTGTCAGACTCGTAATTCTGTTAATAATTCTACGTATATTCTTTCAAGGATTGATTTGGCACAGGATAGGCTCCTAAACTGACAGGTGTCTTAGTGTATCCCTTGTTTTCATGACACGTGTTACAATCAGTTATGTGCTTTTTATATTTTGTAAGCATTGTAGGCCAGTTAAAACAGTGATTTGGCTTTCTGTGACATAGTAGGGAACCTGGATGACGGAATGCAACCAGTTTATGACGATTGGTATGAAAAAGATATTACTACTACCTGGTCGTTAGTCATCTGCTGTGTTCTTCGGGTTTTTCCTCGTCACAGACCTACATATAATATTACATTTGATTACATTATTTCTGATACTCATACTTTTAAATGTACTTTTGCTTTAGGGTTTCTGCTCACAAAAGTGTTTATTGTTTTTGTTGCTTAGCCGCTGACCCTGTTTCCGTTCGAAGGTGTTTATTGTTTGATGTTTATTGTTTTGCTTACGCTGTTGACACTTGCTTTTGTTCAGTTTGTAACAGTTCTGCGCTCCGACCCAGATATTCAATGCTCGCGATCTCTTGGGTTAAGGAATTTTCTTGTTTAGATACGGTCTTAACAATAGGCACGGATGTTTCTATATCTTTTGGTCCAATTAATGGTTCTTTGCTGTATGGTGCGGGATTGCGGGATAATGCGTTCAGCTATGATATTTGCTTTCCAGGTAGATATCTTATCTTGGCTCCAAAGACCTGAATGATCATTTGTCACCGAGTTCCTTTTGGACTGTGATTAAAGCCTTTGAAAAACTCGGTAAAGGACTCATGTTCAGTAAGGACTTTATCAGGATAGCCATAGATTATGAACTTAAAATGTACTAGTGTTAAAGATACTAGCCCTTCCTTGCCTATTACTGCATATTTACTTTCAGAGGGCTTAGTTTACATGAATAAAAAGCTATAGGAAAGAACTGTTTATCATATTGCTGAAGTAGTATCCCTCTTACCCCTTGGTCTGAGGCGTCTGTTGCAATAAAAAAAATTCCTTATTTAAATCAGGGATTTTTTAAGTTAGGTGAGCTGCATTATTCCGTTTTTTAAGATATCGAACGCCTGTTGATGCTTTTAGACCATAATCAATCTACGCTCTTCTTCGTAAGATCTGTTAAAGGAGCTGTCATGATTGAAGAGTTACATATTTGCATACGATTGTAATACCCACTACAGCGCAAAAGTGCTGTATCCCCCTTTAACGTTAAAAAGTACCGGAAAGTTATGAATAGCCGACACCTTACCATGGACTACTTTAAGACCTTGACCAGACACATAAACTAGATAAACATGTTCGGTTTTTAAAAAAACTCACATTTAGATATTTTACTCTGAGATTATTTGTCTTTGTCTCTGTAGCACTAGCTCTACTTTATGTGAATGTACTTCTAAGGTATTTAGAAAAGATTATAAGACCAACCATATAAGCATGTAGGGTATCCCCTAAAAGTCTCCAAACACTATATTGTAATTGGGGTGCAACGTAAGCCGGAGGCATACGTAAAAATTGATAATGTCCCCTGAGTGTGCTGAAAACGGTGTATGAGGTACAATCACTTAGGTAATGGTATCTGGTAAAAGCTTTTAAGTAAGTCCAAGTTGGTGAAAAAAATTTATTCTAACCTAACAGAGATAAGATGTCGTCGGTACATCGCACTGGAAACTATCGGGAGTCGTTTCCTTGTTTAAGCGACAGAATCTACGCAGATACGCCAAGTCCGATCTTTTATGGCATGACATTTGAGGGAAAAAACAAAAATTATATGGGCTTATTTGATTTCCTAATGACTCCTATTACTAACATTTTTCAACTTCGTCATTTATCTCTATTTTGAAATTTCATTGAGAATCTATACGAAGGTACGTAAATAGCTTTATGTTTTGTCTTAGACCGTGTTTTGTGTTAAATTACATCCGTTGTTTCTCCGAAAATCACTCGCTAGTGGAGAAACTTCCTGGTATTCAGATAAAAGATAAATAAAAATTTCTGCTGAATCAACCTCTGCTTGAATGACTTTACGGATATTACTTTAGATAGATTAACAGAGAGATTCATCCACGACTGGTTGGGCGGGATTAAAAGTTAGCAACAATAAAAAAAATGCGCCTATTTATAACTTCCGTATCCAACGATAGTGTATACGTTTGTGGAATCACTAGATTAACTTGTTGCTGTGTCAACCGTGTCTAGGGCTTTGTTCGCGGAAATCGTTATATTTCAGAGTGTCGGGAAGGATTAAAATTTCATTCCCAGCAAAGTCTTTTTACACGCACTAAGACATTCGAGGGTGCATGCTTCTCGAGATTTTGCGTGCAAAGTGCGACTGCGGTTGGTGGGAGAATTCTGTTGGGTCATTTGAACAATGTTACGATTATGAGACAAATGTATAGTTCCTTTATATAAGTTATTATTTGATTAACTGTCTCATTTTTGTTCAAACGGATTTTACTATGTTTGAAGGTTTATAGGATTTTCCTTTGATAAACACGCCTTATTTTGCAGGATGTAAGATATATTTTTGTATACCCCTAGATGGATCTTACAATTACACTATTACAGATCAATGTTTTTTATAACTATAGAGGTATCTGTAAGCGCTCGCTTATCCGGACTTCTCATTAGGGAAGTTCGAACAACAGACGGTGAGTCCGTAATTACAGGATATACGTGTACTAAAGGAATAAACAAGATATTCTAATTTTCACGGCGCGTGCAGTTGGGCTTTATCCACACACTTATAACTTACGTATTAAAAAAAAAAAAAACGAAAACCTGCTCTGATTACTTTATAACGGTCGTGTGTTTCATAGGAAAAATCCTTTTTAATTCAAAAAGATATTGGCATGTATGAACCAACATCGCTTTTCCCACTCTGCTAGAGTCGCTTATTGTGTGGCAATTTGCTATGCTTTGAACACTCGGCAGATTTAACTACCTTGACCGCTTGACTAGGTGACACAGTAACCGAGTTTGCTTGTTTGATTCTGAACGGGCTACTGTTTCTATTTCTTTTTGTAATAATTAGGATCCTTCTACTTTATTTACCATCGGCAACGTATTGTGTGTTTTTAGCATTATGTTTTGGTTGGTTACGTATAAAGCAATGAATGACGAACTATTAGGAACTGAGCGATTACTAATAAGACAAGTTATCACTACTGCATTCAATATTAACTGTTTGTACTTCATTCTTTGCTAAAATTTGAAATAGTGGGGGATCCTGGTCAGCGCATTTAGCCTAATGAAAGTTTTTTACAGACATGTTATTCCTTGCAATCCAGCCATATTTTTAAAGTTAAGTTGAGTCATTGAGGTTCGATATTTTATATAACTCAAAAAAAAACTCAAGGCTAAAACTGGTTGATAGGGACTTTGCAAAGGAGCATTTATTGCCATGACCCGAAATAGTGTTACCTCTAATTTATACTAGATTTGTACGGGTGGTTCCACTTGTTTTTGTGTGTTTTCTAATCACTACGGTGCCTAACGACCCTATCCATGCATCTGTATAAATACAGACGTCCACTGCGTAAACGCATATTCACTGTTTAATATGATTTGTTACGTAAGGGATTAATAATCACCCAAAATGATAAAATTAACATAGTATATGATTATGATATTTCAGTAGAACTTCTGGAAACAGACACTCAATGATAAAAAACTCGCAGTAGCGAAATCTCAATGATGTAGATAATTTCTGTAAAAAAGTAAGATTAAGAATGTCTCGTAACTTCAGCCACAGGAATAACGAAATTCGACCTGCAAAGGAAACACTCAAAGTTACTCCAAATGAATAAAAAATTGTACTTAGCTTGCTTTTGTGGGAAGTCACGGTGTTCCGATAACGACACACGGCCTTGGTCCCCTTCTCTATTTAGCGATGACCTGGTTTGGCTTCAGTTTCCCCCGGTGCGCGTTGTTTCGATGATTCGAGCCCTTGAAAGATCGATGCTGCAGACGCGTTCGGTTTGTTTCTTGGAGTGCCGGAAAACGCTCACTAACGATGTTTTCTTGAATGATTCTAATGAGAGACGAAGCTTGCGTTGTCGTAGGAAAAAGGGACACGTCGGTTTTTGTTTCTTGAAGTTATTCACTAACGATGATACTAAGTTGCTTGAAGAATCTGTTGCTTTCGTCGTCGTTGAAGAGTTCTTATTGTTTTCTGAAGTCGCTCACTAAGATGATACTATGGTTGCTTGAAGAATTCTGCTGCTTCCGTCGTCGTTGACTTCTTATGATACATGATTTATTATTCTGGTTTTCCTTCGTAGGACGTTGTAGAGTTCTTCTGGTACGCTGGCCACCAATATTAGGACTTGTGCCTTGTATAATAAGGCGCCCTATGAGGTAATGTTAGACTTGCGATAATCTATCGCTAAGTCGGTTGGTATTGCACTTCCATATTCATGGAGTGACTTGGGGTTTTGTAGATCATTACGAAGTCGGTATTATCTTCTTGGTTACGACGATGATGTGTTAGACTCATGGTGAGGAGGTTCTTGTAGAAAACACGAAGTATAAAAATAGATATATTCTTCTGAAGTTTTTACATGCTGAAGATCAGATATGATTGTACAAGTCTTCTAATAACGATAGCTTGATCGCTTATGCAATGATGATGCTACTTCTATTCCTCTACATGATAAGCTTAGGTAAAGAGGTACAGGTCTTCTAATGACGATAGCTAACTCTGTTCTGCTTGTATACCATCTCTGTTACAAGTTATGAAGGAACAGACAGTAGTTCGAACATATGAACATACATACAAATGACATAGTTTTCATACGAACACACAATCAAAATGAGACACGCTACAGATCACGTAGGCCGTTTGAATTATAGGTCGGGGTAGTTGTCTCAAGCAGGGAGCTTGGACTAATGTTTATAACAATTGAATGACTAGGTGACGGCATGTTATCTTAGCTTACTTTTATTGTATACGTCATCTTTAGCGTCTCTAGTCTGATCACATTCCTGCAAGCAATCTGGTTGACCTCTTTAGTTTTAGACTTTATATATATGGACTAACATTCCATATTTTATTATGTAAACACTTACATATATATATATATATATATATATATATATATATATATATATCACATAATTGACTGGTAAAAATGTTCTGTTACAACAGAATTCCATCTGATAAAAGGGAGTCATAAAAACACCAAAAATATAGACAGAAAGTACTATATTTTAGAGAGAGAGAGAGAGAGAGAGAGAGAGAGAGAGAGAGTTGGGTCTGAAATATAGTACTTTCTTTCTATATTTCGGTGTTTTTACGGGCTCCTTTTATTAGATATATATATATATATATATATATATATATATATATATATATATATGTGATCTATATATATATATATATATATATATATATATATATATATATATATACTATAGGATACTATATATCATATATATATATATATATATATATACTATCTATATATATATATATATATATATATATATATATATATTTTATATATATATATGTGTGTGTGTGTGTGTGTGTGTGTGTGTGTGTGTATGTATGTATATTATATTTATACACACATCCAGGTATATAAGATTAGATCTGATACATAACACATCAGGATTTTATGTAGAAAGCTAATGACGCTTCATGAATAACGAAATTTCCCATTACCGAAGAGTTCATTCCCCAGGGACATTCCCACACATCCCCCTTTTTTCAAACAAATGACAATCGACTTGGCAGGGAAGACCCGGGGAGCCTGTTTTTTTATAATAATAGATACGCTTAGCTTCAGGAGAATCGTTTTAACCCAATTTTAATTTTTACGAGGATTTCGATGCTTTGGCGGTAATACCCTCTCATTAAAAAAAACCCCCCCCCAAAAAAAAAAAATATAACCCTTCGTTCCACTTTCCCTTTACATTTTTGGAAAAAAGTTGTTATGAGATCTGACTCTCAGAACTAAAAAAAAAATACAAAATTTAGTTACTTTTACTTAATCGAATGGACACATATTTGTCTGAAGTTATGTCTTTGAAAAGACCTAGTATTTTACCGGAGCGATCAGCCGTAGGTAATCTTTTACGCAAGGAAATGGTATTTGGAAATTAATGTTACTACTTTTTAGGGGGCGGGGGGGCGGTTGATCTATGTTATTACTATGTCAATTGTCCTTGATGCAACTATAATGGGTCTTGGTTTATCAATGGTTACTTTATTTTATAATTCGTTTCCTATATTATGTTTCTTATTATTAATTTCTATATTATGATATATTTTCATTATCATAATCATATAGAAGTTTCTATTGTTTGTTATTATTAATTTCTGTATGATTATGATGATATTGAAAATTTAGCAAATTATATATGCATATATATTATATATGTATATATCACACACACACACACACACACAAATATATATATATATATATATATATATATATATATATATGTATATATATATATATATATATATATATATATATATATATATATATATATATATATATATATATATATATATATATACATGTGTGTGCGTGTGTGTATGTGGTTGGATGTATGTCATATGTAGTATTATTTGTATAAGATATTCTATGTACTATAATGTGATATTCACATATTCACGCTAACAATTTGTTCACTATAACTAGCACACACAACAATTTTTACATTGCCAAAAAAGTGAGAGAGAGAGAGAGGAGAGAGAGAGACGAGAGAGAGAGAGAGAGAGAGAGAGAGAGGAGAGAGGCAGAACTTTGAATAGCACGGTTCTACTCACAAAAACAGAGGTTTTAGGTGCAAAAACTGTATTTCCGTTCGCAAGTTGTAATTTAAACTTTTTTTCATTCTGAATTTAGTCGCATTACTCATTAACAAACGTCCAGAAACAGAATGAAAAAATGTACAGTGGTGAATGTTTCAAAATTATTTCAGTGGAAATATTCACGAATTGGTAGGTATGTAATGTTCCTGTCTGCAATTAATTTATCTAACTTTTGAATACATTTGTATGTTAAAGCGCCAAATCTGGGTTAAACAGATACTAGAACCAGATATTTGTCCAATCTATATAAATGAAATTTTGTCAGTAACTTTAAAGGAATTAATGATCAAATAATGCCGTAATATTAACAGAAATGCTAACCTACTTTGTTGTCTGCAGTTGGAATATGATACAATATCATGAAATCAGTACTTACGTGTTTAATACACCTGGTAATCCTTCCATATCTACTGACAGATTACTAATAACAGTCATCAATTTAATCTCAACAAATTATATGTTGTTTTCAAGTACAATTTATCTTAGCAACCTTTGCCTCATTTCTAAATTAATATTAAAATGATCCACTAATTGATTGATTTCTTTTTTTATGTGTAAATTTGCTTTAATTTTTCAGTGATAAGGTTTACTTAGCGAAGCCTAATTTCAGTTACACCTAATGCGTGTGAGTTAATTGTGATTATTACGGGTAATATTTGCCTGATATTTATCAAGAATCTTACAGTAGGCTAATATTTATCTTCACACTAATAAATCAGTGGATCTTTCATAATGTGCCTCTCTTACCTGCGTATAATGGAATCTCAAGATATCTCTCATCCACGCATGATGGATAACCTCGCGCTGAGAGATAACGGGCTTTGAAATAGACTTATGATATGGATTACCTCTCAATCAGCTTAATGTCTCTTGCGATGAGGATTTTGGTGTTTAGGCTTTATCCAAATAATAAAGTTAGTTTTTTATCCAGATATCAAAATTAGTTATTATGCAGATGAATAATTTGGTATTTACTCATATGAAAAATTAATGTTTTATCCAAATAGAAAATTATTTTAATTCAGATAAAAAATGAATTTAATCAATGAAATTGTTCTTTGACCTAACAATTAGAAAATAAAAACAGTTTTCATCTCTATGAAAAATTAAGTTCTTATCCAAATAAAAAATGGTTTTATCCATAAAAAATGTAGCTTTTATCCAAATTACAAAAAAACTTTATCCAAATAAATAAAAGTAATTTTTTATTTAAATAAAAAGATTAATTTTTTATCCAAATAAAGAATTTAGTTTTATTTAAATAAAAAAACAAATTTATTTAAATAAAAAGGTTAGTTTTTACCCAAATAAAGAATTTAGTTTTTTTCTAAATAGAATAATCAGTTTTATCCAATTAAAAATCTTAGTTTTTATCCAAATAAAAATTTTAGTTTTTATCCAATTGATAAATTACTTCGGATCCAATTAGAATTTTTGTTTTTATCCAAATAGAAAAAAGAAAATAGTTTCATCCAAACAAAAAAAGTTTAATTATTATTCAAATAAAAATAGACGGTTTTTCAGAACATTAACATTCCGCTTAATGCATCGGCTTTAAATACTACTTTGCAAATTACGTTATTAATAAATCATAGGAATAAAACCAGTGCAAGGCAGGGGAATTGATTATAATAACAGAGAGAGAGAGAGAAAGAGAGAGAGAGAGAGATTTTCAGTGCTCGTAAAGAGCATAAAACGTCATTTTGCATAAACGTATGCTGATACTTTGTATTTACCAAGGATTATGCAAATTTTCTCTTTTCCATTACATTTCCTATTTCGTATGTAAATAACCAAAGAAATATTCCGTCGAAATACTTGCTCTCGTTTTCCTTATGTGATTGTTTTTCGTAAGGGAACGTGGTGTTGCGATTAGAGCTTCTATTTTGCTGGGAGCTTTTGCACTAATTTTCGTTATGCTAATGATGCTTAAAAATCAGTTCTGTTAAGTGTATCGGGCTTCAGTGTAACACACACACACACACATATATGCATATATGCATATGTATATATATTATATAATATATATATTATATATATATGTATAAAATAGTATATATATATATATATATATATATATATATATATATATATATATATATATATATATATAATATATATATATTATATAATATATATATATATATATATATATATATATATGTGTGTGTGTGTGTGTGTGTGTGTGTGTGTGTGTTTGTGTGTGTGCAGAGATATTTGCCAACACAAAATTCCGGGGTTCCTCGATCCTCCTAAAAGGAAATTAAGGAAATAAAGGCTGAGAGAGAGAGAGAGAGAGAGAGAGAGAGAGAGAGAGGAGAGAGAGAGAGAAACCCTCTTTTAGAAGGTTAAAAATGAAGACAACAGACGAATAATTTAGACAAATACGCTTCTTCATTCGAAAACAAATCAGGACACGAACGAAAAAATCGACACCGAATCGATGGAGGCAACTCTCCTCTTTGAGACGAAACTTTGGCAGACGAGGAGGAACCCTCCACATTTTCGGGAGTTGGGTTACAGAGGAAGTTAGATGAGGTTTCAGGACCCCTTTCAATTCTGTATCCAAGACGCAGAGTTGGGTCTGTAATCGTCACGTTGCTGGATGTTGCTGTAAAGGGTTTTGTTATTATCATTATTATTATTATTATTATTATTATTATTATTATTATTATTGTAACTTCGTCTAGAGGTGGATAGGACGGATATGATACTTGACTTATGTCTATGTGATCCTAAGATTATTTGTATATGTATATAATATTTGTACATATATTATTATAATTATTATATTTTCCGAAGATGATACCTATTTATATGGAACAAGCCCACAGGGGCCACTGACTTGAAATTCAATCTTCCAAAGAATATGGTGTTCATATATAAATATATATATATATATATATATATATATATATATATATATATATATATATATATATATATATATATATATATATATATATATTTATATATATATATATATATATATATATATATATATATATATATGTGTGTGTGTGTGTGTGTAAATAAAGAAAATCTTTATAATACAATACCCATTCCCCTTGAACCATACAAGACAGCAGATTCCCAGAGGGAAAATAAATAACGTCCAAACGCCATGTCTATAACTGTTGGTCGCTGTCTGGTTCAGTTGTCGTGTGTAACGCGGTGTGATTATTGCCCCTTAATGACGAGGTTCGTGTGTGATGGCTGTCGATATTAATACAATCTTAGACCAGAGTATTGCTCTGGTTTTCGAGATATTTGTAATAGATCGTGATAGATATTTCTTAAACACATTCAGAACAAGCGAGGGAATGATTTTTTAACTTTGAATTCTGTGAGTTTTTCTGTGCACGTAAATGATCTTCAGTAAGCAATAGCATTTGTTTAGAAGAGTTCCAATACAATGTTATTTAGTTGCTGTTTTCATAATTATTATGTTTACCGATGAAACAGTTTCCTTCCTTATTATCTATCCTGACAATAAAGAATTTATTTCTCTCACTTTATATTTTTCATTTGCTAATAAAACCATTTTATTTTCTCTTAATACTTTTGAATCAATGAAGTAATGATCAATAAATATCCGTCGCCTGTCTTCCACAACCACGAAATCTACCAACTTCCTTTTTACTATAGTTTTTGGTAAAACATCCAATTTTAACAAATAATTTTGTTTGTTTCCCAGGTTTATGTACCCCACGTTCATCATTCTTTCAAGGAAATATTAAGAAAAGGATTATTTAATGGAAGCACAAATACGAAAAGAAAATCCTGTTAGAGCATGTGTTTATTTGGTAAATACCAACACGCAATCATGGGGATCGAACCCGGAAACGGTAACAAATACCTGTACTAAATGAAGAGTGATTTTGCTCATTATTGCAAATAAGGTGTGTTTATTTTTCCCCTTATTCTTATTAATATCTTCTTATCCTAAATAACTGGTCTCCTTTATGCATATCCATTACCTTCTGTTACTTCTTTCGAATAAACGCCATATTCTTTGGAAGTCTGAATTTCAAGTCAATAGCTCCCGTGGTTTGCTTGTTCTATATGATGAGGGTTCACCTTCCAATAATAATAAATAATAAATAATAATAATAATAAAATAATAATAATAATAATAATAATAATAATAATCATAATATATAACAATAATAATAATAATAATAATTGATTCCGATGATTCCCATGACAAAAGTACTACAGAAGATGGATGCCGGGTACCAACTCAAGAAAAGAGGCAAACAGAATCAACCATCTGATGTTCATGGACGACATCAAGCTGTATGGTAATAGCATCAAGAAATAGATACCCTAATCCAGACTGTAAGGATTGTATCTGGGGACATCAGGATGGAGTTTGGAATAGAAAAATGCGCCTTAGTCAACATACAAAAAGGCAAAGTAACGAGAACTGAAGGGATAAAAGCTACCAGATGGGAGCAACATCAAATACAGATGAGACAGGATACAAATACCTGGGAATAATGGAAGGAGGGGATATAAAACACCAAGAGATGAAGGACACGATCAGGAAAGAATATATGCAGAGAATCAAGGCGGATACTGAAGTCAAAACTCAACGCGGAAATATGATAAAAGCCATAAACACATAGGCAGTGCCATAATCAGATACAGCGCAGGAATAGTGGAATGGACGAAGGCAGAACTCCACAGCATAGATAAGAAAACCAGGAAACATATGACCAATACACAAAGCACTACACCCAAGAGCAAATACGGACAGAACCTATACATAACACGAAAGGAAGGAGGGAGAGGACTACTCAGTATAGAGGACTGCGTCAACATCGATAACAGAGCACGGGGCAATATCTGAAAAACCAGTGAAGACGAGTGGCTAAAGAGTGCATGGGAAGAAGGACTAATAAAAGTAGACAATGACCCAAGAAATATACAGAGACAGGAGAATGACAGACAGAACAGAGGACTGCACAACAAACCAATGCACGGACAATACATGAGACAGACTAAAGAACCTAGCCAGCGATGACACATGGCAATGGCTACAGAGGGGAGAGCTAAAGAAGGAAACTGAAGGAATGATAACAGCGGCGCAAGATCAGGCCCTAAGAACCAGATATGTTCAAAGAACGATAGACGGAAATAACATCTCTCCCATGTAGGAAGTGCAATACGAAAAATGAAACCATAAACCACATAGCAAGCGAATGTCCGGCACTTGCACAGAACCAGTACAAAAAAGAGGCATGATTCAGTGGCAAAAGCCCTCCACTGGAGCCTGTGCAAGAAACATCAGCTACCTTGCAGTAATAAGTAGTACGAGCACCAACCTGAGGGAGTGATAGAAAACGATCAGGCAAAGATCCTCTTGGGACATGTATCAGAACGGATAGGGTGATACGTGCAAACAGACCAGACTGAAGTTGATTGACAAAGTCAAGAAGAAAGTATCACTCATTGATGTCGCAATACCATGGGACACCAGAGTTGAAGAGAAAGAGAGGGAAAAAATGGATAAGTATCAAGATCTGAAAATAGAATAAGAAGGATATGGGATATGCAGTGGAAATCGTACCCATAATCATAGGAGCACTAGGCCACGATCCCAAAATCCCTGAAAAGGAATCTAGAAAAAACTAGAGGCTGAAGTAGCTCCAGGACTCATGCAGAAGAGTGTGATCCTAGAAACGGCACACATAGTAAGAAAAGTGGTGGGGGACTCCTAAGGAGGCAGGATGCAACCCGGAACCCCACACTATAAATACCACCCAGTCGAATTGGAGGACTGTGATAGAGCAAAAAAAAAAAAAAAAAACGAAAAAAAAGAAAAATAAATAATAATAATAATTCAAAATTTGGGATAAATAATCACTTCTACTTATACTAAAATGAACGGTGACTTTCCTTATTATTCCATGTCAATATGGTTAATTTTCTGTAATAATAATAAATAATAATAATAATAATAATAATAATAATAATAATAATAATAACTAGCCAGCGATGACACCTGGCAATGGCTACAGAGGGGAGAGCTAAAGAGGGAAACTGAAGGAATGATAACAGCGGCACAAAGATCAGCCCTAAGAAACCAAATATGTTCAAAGAACGATAGACGGAAATAACATCTCTCCCATATGTAGGTAGTGCAATACGAAAAATGAAACCATAAACCACATAGCAAGCGAATGTCCGCCACTTGCACAGAACCAATACAAAAAGAGGCATGATTCAGTGGCAAAAGCCCTCCACTGAGCCTGTGCAAGAAACATCAGCTACCTTGCAGTAATAAGTGGTACGAGCACCAACCTGAGGGAGTGATAGAAAACGATCAGGCAAAGATCCTCTGGGACTATGGTATCAGAACCCTCTTGATTTGAGACTGCCTTGACGGAGTTTTCGCATTTCCAACCTATGGTTGAAAATGCGTAGCGGGCAAGAGGGCTTTCGAACTGGGAGAATTATCTCCTAGTTTGAATCTAAATGTCTCAATTTTTCTCTTACTTGATCATCTTCCAATCTCATACTTTCTTTCGCTCTGTTACTCCCCCTAGCTGTCCCCTCCTTCTCTTCACTAAAACCCTCGTGTAGGTTGGGAAGGAGCTGGGTCTCTGAACTTAGGCTTTACCTTGATCCAAATGGCAGGGACTATAGCGGTTGGTCCGCCGCTCGATTATGTTTAGACCTTGAGGATAATTGATGTGATTCCACATCAATATTTATTAGGGCGGGACTACATGTGGGGACTTGCCTACGGAATCCGGGGAGGTATAGTCTCCACGGTAGGACTCTCGGCAATTTATCCGGATTGCCCTCTAAAATAACATGAGGGTGGTGGGGATGATTGCATACTAGCTATGCCCTCGGTCCTATCAAGCGGGTCTGCTTACACTTGAGCCAATCATGTTATGTTAGAGCCATCCCTTCGGGGTAGGGTAGGGAGTGGGACATATGGGTATTGGTCTCTGCTGTGTGTCTTTGGTGAGGGGAAGTCTTTGAGAGGAGGACCCAGTTTTTTACCATGGCTTGCAGTTGGTTTCTCTGTAATTTCAAAAAAAAAAAAACGAAAAATGGAATATGACTCTGGAACTCAGTCCCCCGGAAAATGTACCCCATGACACTAGAGACGACTTCGGCTTGTTTAAATAAGGAAAGCTCTGTTGACAACCTCGGCAATAAAAAGGATTCCTCCAACAATACTTCTCTGACCAATGTTGTTAAAGACAATTTATCGGCACTGGTGGAAAATAATTCTAGTAGTAACAGTAATACTTTACTCTCTGGTTCTGGCTCATTACCAGATACAACAAAAAATCTGAAAATTCTCCACTTAAAAAACATACCAATTGGTTGTAGCTATGCATAATTCATGAAGCCTTCTGTAGATTTGGGGCAATCAAAGAAATTTTAATGGAGCTTAATGGTAGTAAAGGATTTTGGGAAGCTTGGGTATCATTTTTCAAGTTTTGAGATTGCTTTAGAAGCAAATAAAAATTTAGAGAGCATAAGAATTGACAATTGTTTGATTTCTGGGGCTCTATGTGATAAAGCACCAAGACACCTAGAGGTATATAAACCAGAAGAATGGTTGGAAAAAGAAAGATAGAGCATGGACTTCCAGAAGTAAGAACCCCCAAGCCCCCAACATGGATAATTGCAACTGGGAAGATAGAAAATTTATAACTATTTAATAAGATGAGGTAAATTTATACAAAAAAAAGTTGGTTTTAATTAAAAGTAAGGATATTAGTAGATACGGTAAGCAATCTGTTTTGATTAATGCAAAATCAGATACTCAAGCTCACATGCTTTGTGGCATGAAGATTGCAGAAACCTTGATCCTATTAAGGATATTAAACCACATATGAGCTTCAGCTAGGGTAGTTAGGAGTAGTTTTTTGATAAAGATCTATATGAATTTTCAGAACCAGAAATTCTGGACATGTGCCCTGATAATGTTTGGAAAATAAGTAAGATCCCTCAAACAAGCATGGTAGTTTTAACATTTGAAACCCCTGTCATACCAGATCATATAATTATTGAGAATGAAAAAGTACGTGTTCGAGAATATAAACCTAGGCCTTTACAATGCTTTAATTGTTTCAAGTACGGTCACCCTTCCCGGTACTGCAATAATACGAAGATCTGTATTAACTGTTCTTCGTTAGAACATGGCCAATGCAACAGAGATACAACCTGTGCAAACTGTAAAGATCATCATAAATCAAATGATAAAATTTGTAGAGAATACAAGAAAGAAGAAGAAGCTGCCATCTTGAAAGCAAATGCTGAACATATTAGTGTAGGTTATGCAAAGCATTTACTCGATCGACAACTTAATTTTGCTCAAGCGGTTAAGATGCCACCAAAAGATTATAATCCACTACCCCCTTACTACCACAGGGGGACCAGTGGTAGCACCAGGCCCGTCAGGTGCATCTCCCTTAGTGGTAGTAGCCCAGCCATCTGGGTCAGTGCTCAGCTTATAAAAGCCAGAGCACAAACCTCCAGAGAGGTCAAGATGGTTTCCACCACACCAAAAGTAGTGTCACTGATAGGACAGCACCTCTCCTAGAGGTAGTAGCCCAGCCTTCTGGGCCAAGTGCTCGAACTGTTGAAGTTCTAGCACAATCCTCCAAGGAAGCCAATGTGGCTTCCACACCACCTCAAATGTATTGTCTCAGGCAGAATCTCTACCTGATTTGATGGAGATTAGAAAACAAGATCTTCCCAAAGAGGAAAAGGTCCCCATCCTCCTCACCTTCATCCAAATCAGGTAAGTGCCCTACTGCTCATGATCCAAGGTTGACTTGTATAAAGATCACAGAAAGTAAAGAAAAGAAGAGCGGTGGCCTAGTAAAGCCTTCCACTCCAGGCCTTACATGGCTTCATCTGAAAAGTCCCAAAAGACAAATGAGACAAAGAAAAATAATAACAAAAGATAATGTCTATTATCCAGTGGAATTGCAGAGGTCAAGTACTAGCATTGAGCAAATAAAAACAAAAATTTAAACCAGGGACTTGGACACGAAGATAATTTGTCTACAGGAAAACCAAGATCAGTGACAACCATTTAATCCTGGACTCAATTATCATTTTGTAGATCCCCTCCATTGCAAGGTGCAAGAGCTCAAGGTGGTACAGGTTTTATTATTCACAAATCTGTAAAATTTGAAACAATCCCACTCAATACACCACTACAGGCATGTGCAGTTAGAACTCATATCGGAAAAAAAATTACTTTATGCTCGCTATATATTGAACCATCTTTAGAACTTTTCCTCTTAGATCATGCTGGGAATCCAAGAAGGCTTAGCCTTTCTGACCTCCAAGACCTGATCAATCAGCTTCCCTGCCCCTTTATTTTGATGGGTGATTTTAATGGCAAGCATACTTTATGGGGGGTGGAAAGTATGCGATAGATGGGTAATCTTGTTGAAGAATTAATCGACAACAATGGGGATGTAATACTAATGAATGATGGTTCTCCAACTAGGTATGATGTATTCCACAACTCTACATCAGCCATTGATTTGTCAATCTGTTCCTATCCATTCGATTGGACTACCTTTGGTCAGTAAATGAACACCTACATGGCAGTGACCATTGGCCAATAATGTTAAAATATGTCCATAATCTTCCTTCTCAGTGTCCACCAAAATGGAAGATAGACGAGGCAGACTGGGCAGCTTATGAAAGTGTTCACACACTGATAAAGAGTATGATGAATTTACATCTCCAGTGCATGCCTATCAACATCTTGAAAATATTATTGATGATAATGCTAGCAAGTTTATACCTAAAACATGCGGTTTACCTCATCGCCCTGTAGTTCCTTGGTGGAGTAAAGAATGTGCCAACGCAAGAAAAGTGACCCGAAACTTGCTTCAGAAGATACTTGAGAACAAAACTATGTAGCAGATAGAATAGCGTACCTCAGAGCCTGTGCCAAACAAAAAAGAACTTTTAAAAAAGCAAAGAGCGCATCTTGGAAGAAATATATATCTAATATAAATACCAAAACTCCTTCAAAGGAAATATGGGACAAGATTAGAAAACTTCAAGGCAAATTCGTCCCTAAGCCTCTACCAATATTAAGGAAAATAATAGATATATATCTGACCCCAAAGATGTAGCAGAGGTTCTTGCAAAGCACTTTGCCCATGTATCAAGTGCTGACAACTATTCCCCAGCATTTCAACAAATTAGAGTATCAACATCTGTTGTTCCTCCTGCTTCTTCAAATACTGAAGCTTTTAACCTGCCTTTTAGTATGGAGGAGATGCAAAATGCTATCTCTAGCTCTTCTTTAACTGCCCCAGGTGAGGATGGCATCCGGTATGAAATGATATCACATCTTCCAGTGGATACCAAGGAATTTTTATTAGAAACCTTTAATGGACTATGGGCTTCCCATACATCTCCTGATTCTGGCATACATCAATTGTAATTCCAGGCCACAAGTCTGGTAAAGACCCAGAACTGCCATCTAGTTATAGGCCCATATCCTTGACCAGTTAAATATGCAAATTATTTGAGAGAATGATCAACAAACAGACTTGTGTGGTATCTAGAATCAAAAAATCTTTATCTAACAGGCAGTTGGTTTTAGGAAGAACCGAAGTACTCTAGACCCTTTGCTGATGTTATCAAGGGAAATTTCAAATGCCTTTTCTAACCAAAACCAGGTGGTGGGTGTCTTTTTTGACCTCGAAAAAGCATATGACACGACCTGGAGGGGTGGTATTTTAAAGCAATTGGCCTCGTGGGGTATAGAGGACATATGTTCTCTTTTATTGAGATTTTTATCAAACCGCTCAATTAAAGTGAGAGTAGGGTCAGAACTATCTTCATCCTACATGCAAGAAGAAGGTGTCCCCCAAGGCAGCGTATTGAGTGTGACCTTATTTGCGTTGCTATTAATAGTCTCATGAGTCACATACCTCCTGGCATACAAGGATCACTATTTGTCGATGACTTTGCAATTTACTGTAGTGGATCATCTGCACTACAAGCATGCCAAAAATCTTCAAATTGCAATAAAATGCTGCATCCGCATGGGCAAATTCTCGTGGATTCATGTTTCACCTCAGAAGACCAAAGCCATTCGCTTTACATCGTACTCGTAAAAGGGAAGAGATCCCCACCCTTTTCTTAAATGATTGTATTTTGCCTTATGAGGATAATATCAAGTTTCTTGGAGTCATTTTCGACAAGAAATGACATTTGGTGGTCCCCATATAAATGACCTATCTATCAGGGTTAAGAAGTCACTGAACATTCTGAAAGTTGTATCGCATTTTGATTGGGGTGCTGATAGAAACAACTTTGCTTAGAAGTTTATACATCTTTGTGTCTGAGCAAGTTAGACTATGCATGCCAAATATATGGGTCAGCTGCAAAGACTTTTACTTGGAAACTTGATATTGTTCACAATGCTGGGCTTCGCATCTGCACAGGTGCTTACAGAACATCTCCCATTGACAGTCTCTATGTGGATTCTGGCATACCTCCCCTTTCCATTCGCAGAGAGGAGTTGAGTTTGAGGTATTTAGCTAGGTCCTTGCGGTGAGAAACAATCCTAACTATAAATATGTTAGGGCGCCTTTAGATCGGGCTCCTAACAGATCCAGAGTGCCCAAGCCTTTGGAAGTACAGCTGAAAAATGATGCTAGAGAAGTAGCTTGTTAACAGCACAGATAGCAGAGGTGGGATATCCAAGTCTCCCCCTTGGTGTAATCCACCTGTTAAAGTATGTTTTACGGCAGGAGGGAAAAATACTTACCTAGTAGGGTAATGAAAAGTGAATTTTTAAATCATGCTGCTCAACATCATGGGAAACATGTTTTTACAGATGGCTCCAAATCGGCTGCAGGAGTTGGAAGTGCAGCTGTGGTGGGGATACTGTTATTAGAAGGAAACTCCCATCCTCTTGTTCATATTTTACTGCTGAGCTGTACGCAATAATTCTTCGCAGTCCAACATA
>NC_061094.1:62587883-62592883 GCF_015104395.2 Macrobrachium nipponense
TGTTTACATACTAACGCGAGGAGCTGTAGAGGGTAAAGGTTTTAGGTAAAGTTTTTTTTTCATTGTGATAGATGTTTTTTTTGTTTATGGTGTATCGGCAGATTTCAGATAGTGGTTATACCAGTCGAGTAAAAGAGAGAGTGAAGATTATAGGTAAAGTTTTTATTAAAATGAATCTTGCTGTAGAGTGAGAGGAGAGAGTAAAGATTATAAGTGAAGTTTTTTTTTTTTTTAAATCAATATTTTTTTGTTGTTAGTGAGCTAAAAGGATAGATAATAGGAGATGCTAGTGTTATAGTCTTAGAGTCAAAGATTGTAGGTAGAAAATTTTTTATTGAAACCATTTTTTTGTTTTTGCTTTTTGTTTATGGCCTCTTAGGTAAATCGTAGAAGATGCTATTGCTATGGATTAGAAGAAAATGTAAGTTTATCTAGGGAAGGTTATAACAGAAAACCTGTTATGCCTAAAGTTGTAATTGTTAAGAAAGAATGACCATTATTGTACAATGTGTACAATAATGTTTTAAACGATTGTCACAGGGAAGAAATGTTCAGATATTATATATTGGTATTAAAATAGAATAGCCAGTCTGATCATAGAAATACAATATACTGTATTTATAATGCGTGTAATGGCGTTTATAAAAAGACTGTCACAATTAATACTTTTCAGAATAATTATGTTCTCCAGTTATCAAGCTGTACATGTCTTTTGAAATGTTATGTACATTATATAGATACTTTTAGTTAATTTCATTTTTTTTTTACTGTTGTATGTCAGTTCAAACGTTTTTTGGACCTTTTCTGCTAAAGATGAAAATTCTTATTTTCTATTTTTTTTTTTTTTTTTAAGTTTTTCCTCAAATGCGTTGAGTTCTTGTAAAACTCTGCCAGTAAAAAGAAAGTATCGCATTCTTTTTCACGTAATTATTTTTCCATCATCCTCTTCCATCACATTTTTCTGTCCATCAACAAGCGTCCTTTCTCTCAACTTCCCTCCGATATGCGAGCGACCTTTCGAAAAAAGAAAGCTTTTACATCACACAATCACGAGGACGATCCTCGGACGCCGTTGTTCGGCTTTCACCTTGTATCTCCCACTTTCTCTCCCCCTAACCTCTCTCCTTCCCCGGGTCCCCTCCAACAAACTTTCTCCCTGGAGAAAGGATTCCCCATCATAACCCTTCTATAAGATTAAGTTTTTTCTTTCAGTTTCGTGTTCAGTTTTCTTTCCGAAGTAAGATGATCGCCTAAAACTTTTATGGCTTCCCTTATTGTCTGAGAAGTTGGTAATTTTTTTTCCTTTTTTTTTTTTTTTTTTTTTTTTCCTAAACCTGGCATATTGGGTCTTCCTCACTTCTCGGATTTTGTTTAGCTAGGAAATCGATCTAGGATGAATTCTTTGTCAAATTCCTAATATACGTCATATTTTAATCACAAGACGTAGGATTAATTTTTTTTTTTTATAAAATTCCTGTCACATATAATGGATTTTTGGTCAGATTCGTATCATCAGTAATATTTTAATCAAAAGACGTTCGATGAAATCTTTGTCCAATTTCTATCACATATAATATCATCATTAAAAGACATGAAATGGATTTTTGTCAGGTGCCTATCAAGTAATATTTTAATCAAAAGACGTAGGATGAATTCTTCATGAAATTCCTGTCACATGTCATATTATCATCAAAAGACATGCAATTGATTTTTTTCCAGATTGCAATCACACGTAATATCATAATCGTTAGACATGGGATGGATTCTTTGTCGCATTCCTATTATAAGAAAAATAATCACAAGATGTGGGGTGAGTTCTTTGTCATATTTCTCTAACAATAATATTATAATCTAGTGACAAATGATGGATTATTCGTCACATTCCTATCCTAATCAATATTATAATCAAAAGACGAACAAAATAAACATACAATCAATGAATGTTTCCCAATTTCATTATCGTATTAGCGTCGTATATTTCAAAGTCTGATTCAAACTTGCTATAATTATGTTTCGCCAGTTATCCAGGTCTTCATATCTTTGAAATGATATTCACGGTATAAAGATACTTTGGGTATTTTAATTAAAACTCTCGCATGTCAGAACAAAATTCTCTTATCGCATGAAACATCTTCCAAATCATCAGCAATTGGCCAACGGTAGAAGCTACTGCCAACTACCCACCGTATCCCATGTCACTGTAAAACATCATCCTTCGAAATGATAGTGACATTAAATATAAATCATCTCCATCCATGGACGAATAGTGTGTCAAGACGTCACTTTTTTAAAATCAGATTAAACGGCGCTGCTGCTATGCAGGTGATATATATATATATCTATATATATATATATATATCTATATATATATATATTATATATATATATATGTATATATATATATATATATATATATATATATATATATATGATATATATATATATTATATATATATATATATATATATATATATATATATATATATATATATATATATATATATATATAAGAATATCCTCTTAAAGTGTTGATTCTTTGACAGTAGTTTGAGTGTTGTAAATGTCATCTCTCAGTATCTCGAGTCTCTATCTGTGCACTCGTTATAAATGTAGTTATGTGTACTGTATACTTAAGAATGTATATGTGTATGTATGTATATACATATATATATATATATATATATATATAATATATATATATATATATTATATGTGTGTGTACGTATATGTATATATATTAACATATTTATAATTCTCTATTTATTTATTTACCCTAACTTGGGGGCGAATTCCGGGTAAATAAGAAAAAAATAGTTGCTCTAATATTACTAAAACCAACTCCTAAATTGATCTAGTCTACAAGGTGTAGATTTTATTTTCAAACACCTATATGTACATCAGAGGAATGTTCGTACTAAGCCATTTGTCATTTTGTCGTAGATAATAAATACATTGAATACTACTAGGATACACGGTAAACTACTGTAAACTACTCCTTCATTTGTTGCAGTTCTTAGATTTCATTTAACATTTCACCCTGTTTCCCTTCTACTTTGTTTCAAACCAAAACTACTTCATTTCAGCTGATGGTTGTTCTGGAAAGTGATGATGAGGTTTGTTATAATATAAAGATACAGTTCAAAACCTACATAGTTTTATGTCGAATCCCCGCGAACCTGTCTTTTTAATGGTTATTATTCATCATTAGAAGAAAATGTGCAGGACAAGCCAGAATTTCAATAACCTTCTCAACGAACCTTTCAAAGGAAAAATTATATTGACTGATCAATGAAAAAGAAAACGAAGCTCAAACAAAAAAGAAACCTAAGACAATTGCTTAGATAGATAATTGAATAGGACACAACAATAAAATTAATAATTCATTTAAAACTTACCAAGATGAAAATTCAGGAAGTGAAAAATAATTAAGATAGAATGACCATTAGAGAGTGTATATATGTTATCAAACAGCCTTATCCAGTGTCATTTTGAAACGTCGATTAGAAGCTATCAGGTAGGCGAAAGAAGCTTTTCTGCAGTAGGACGAATGCATTACTAACGTTAAGATTAAAATGCAACCTCTCTCTCTCTCTCTCTCTCTCTCTCTCTCTCTCTCTCTCTCTCTCTCTCTCTCCTTCCTTTCCCTCCCCCTTTGACGTTATTTGCCTGAACAGGACAATAAAGGGACACTATTGTAGACAACATAATAGAAAGCCGGACGGATTGTTTGCAAGGCAATTTAATCAGCTTCGTTTAAACAAGCATAGGGCAAAGAATGTCCTCGGGGAATCACCGGCTGCTGACGAAGGCTCCTGACGGGAGGCTGCGAGTTTAAACCGACCTGTGGTAGGGCGTTCTTTGAATGTTGCTGTGTTTAGTATGGGGAATGATTTTACTTATTTCTTTATTAAAGCTACAATTGACCATATGGATACCATGTTTTGTGGGGGAATAATCTTAAGCATTATTTTATTAAGACATCAGTTGCAGGTATTGGGAGTTTGGGAGACAATACGGAAATCGGTATTTCATGCTACGTTTTGTAAAGGGAATAATCTTAATTATCATTTTATTAAGACAACAATGGAGATATTGGGAGTTTAGATAATACGGAATCGATTATTCATCCTATGATTTGTAAAGGGAATAATTATTAATTATTATTTTAACAACAACAGTTGAAGCTATTGGTAGTTTAGATAATACGAAATCGATAATGCTTGCTATGTCTAGTAAAGGGAATATTCATTTAATTATTATTTTCTCAAGCCAACATTGAAGATATTGGAAGTTTAGATAATACCAAATCGGTAATTTCATGTCATGTTTTTGCATACGCAATGGTTTTAATTACTATTTTATTGCAACAACAATTGACGATACAGAAGGTGTAGAAAATGCTAAATCTATAAGAAATATTCGTGATTTCGTGAGTAAAGGAAATTTGAGAATTGTTTTCGCTTACAAACAGGCGTAATAGTTCCTTGCCAAAGTGATAAGGTCTTTCCCGAGCAGTTAAGTCAATACCACAATAGCTACTTTGTTTATGTCTACGCAGCAAATCATACCTTCAATCCACAGCAATGAATTCTCTCCTAATCCTTTCCATAATACTCCTTGTTACGGATAATTTCCGTAACTTCTGATTCAACTGCTCCCACACATTCACGTATTCATGATTCCAGAAAAATGGGCAACATAGAATTGATGTTTAGCAATAAGAATCGATGTTAGCAACAAAGAATCGATGGTTGTCAACAAAGATTCGATGTTGTCAACAAATATTCGACGTTGGCAACAAAGATTCGATGTTGTCAACAAAGATTCGATGTTGTCAACAAAGATTCGATGTTGGCAACAAAGATTCGATGTTGTCAACAACGATTCCTCTTGGCTTTATGTTTTCGTCTGTTCCGTGATTTTTAATCCTTTCTTATATTTTGAGTGGGGAGAAGGAGGCTATTCGGAAGGAAATTAGAGAAGAATCTCTACAAGTGTAA
>NC_061094.1:62597883-62601339 GCF_015104395.2 Macrobrachium nipponense
CACAAATGTCGCAAACAGGTTCGATGAAAGTAAAACCAATATGCTGGGAATCCTGGCCAGTGTTCATACAATTATCCACCATCTGATAAAGATTCGTTCTCCTACTTTGCTGACTTGTTTCAATTTGTATATGATAAGTATGCGATATGTTGCCGTGCGTGTTAAAGACTTTTTTTTTGTTTTTTTCTTACCGTAGTGGGGCAGCATACGGGAGTGAAATTGTGAAACAAAAAGCAGTGTGGCAACTTTTCAACGAAACTGAACTTTAGTCTTTGATTTGACTCAGTCTAATACTGGAACAGCACTCCGCGGATGAGTGAAAGATACATTGTAGGAGAGTGCAGGACTAGAGTGCATCTATAGACTTAGAAGCCAGTCAGGTAGGACTACATGTTGAACTTGCGAAGGAATACTACTGTTTATTAGAGTGAGAGTGTTAAAGCAAAGTATATAACAGAAACATTAGATGATATGTATGAATATCTTCAACTTATCAGTGACATTGTAATTTAATTTGATATCTCCAATAAATAAGGTGGGACATTCCAACTCAAGCTTGCGTTGCGAAGTCGATCAATGAACTATTCAGTATGCATTACGGAATTTGCAAAGAAGCCATGAATTGTCGTTGGAGTAATATTGCTTTTATGATTAATGGAATCCCATTATACCTTTCATTAATACGTTTCACTCCCATTGACAGAATCAAATTTGGAGCTGTCAGTGCGAAAAAGACGAATTTCTAATTCTGTTTTCGTATTGATGGAAGATACTTTAGACAGACAGGGCGATCATTCGTAGAATTGAGCTCTCTCTCTCTCTCTCTCTTAGACACATACTCGCAGACAAAATCATGTCTAATCTTTAAGGGGAAAGAAGAACTTTTGTGAGTAATATGGTGCAGTAAAAACTATTTAAATTTATACATATCTCTTATTATCTATATGTTATTTAGTCGATTCAGTTACCCGTTAAAGCTTAAGCTATGATAAGGGCGGATCTTACAAGTTTTAAACGATGCAATTTTAATTAGTGTCTATTTTTTTTCTTCAATTTCAGCTCTTTTTCAATATACTGCGATCACAAATTTTGTACTTCCGACAATCGTTACCTCACGTGATACCACATTTATTAAGGTTTATACGGTTATTTCGCAATTACTGTATTAATAAATGGTGCTGGGTAAAGGCCTTTCCTCCCCCCCCCCCCCCCCCCCCCCCGACCCCCCCCCCCCCCCCGCCCCTTCTTCTTCCTCTTCTTTTGCTTCCTTATAAATATTCACGATGTAATTCACCGCTTTAGAGATCTGGACGATAATTTCGAACCTTGATGATAATGGCTCCTCATTTTGGGAGATCGCCAAAGGCAGTTCCCCCTCCCTCTCCAGCAACCCCCCTCCTCCGTCCTCCCCACGGCTTCCCCTCCCTCTCTCTCTCTCTTTCCCACGTCACGCTATTAAAAGCACAAAATGACAGCCACCTCCCTTAACAAATAGCCCCCAGGCTTGAAATGGCACATATTTGTCATTCTTTACCTCATGGTCTCAATATGTGGTCCAGACTGTAGAGGATGGTGTAATGGTTCTCAGTCAACAAAACCCTGTTGTTATGGAATATACAACAAATGACAGTAATGATTCTCTTTAGTATGGTCTTCACTTTATGTCTTCCCCCTTAAAGTCAACTGATGTTATGGTATATGTAAAGAAAAACTGTTGGATATAGATAATTCAATACTGAAAAGCGCTGCAAGTAATTCCATCTCGCTTCAAGTCTGAATAAGCCTTATGCCATAATCAAGGAATTCCAAAAGTTATTGGTTTTCAGTATTACTCAAGTCGGTTCCCCGACATGTAATCTCGTCAGTGAGAGTCTGTGCAAATATATTTAAGAAGTATATTTCTTAAAATATATTTCTTGCTCCAATTTGTATTTCTTTTTAATTTTCAAAGTTCAATACCGATCTGATTTCAACGTGAGGACATCCCTAATTGGTCACCTTTTCTTCTTTATTTTTTTTACAAGTTCCAAAGTTCGATACCGATCTGTCATTCACGTAAGGACATCCTTGATTGGTTACCTTTTTTCTTCTTTTTTTTTCAAGTTCCAAAGTTCGATACCGATCCGTTATCAACTTGGTGACACTCCTAACTGGTCTCCTCTTTTTTTTTTTTTTTTTTTTTTTTTTTTTTTTAATTTTTTTTTTTTTTTTTTTTTACAAGCTGCAAAAGCTGATACCGATCTGTTATCAACTTGGGGACACTCCTAATTGGTCAATTTTTTTTTTACATGTTCCAAAGTTCGATACCGATCTGTTATCAACATAGAGACATCCCTGATGGTCACCTCACCTTTTTCTTTTTTATCTTTTTTACAAGTTCCAAAGTTCGACACCGATTCTGCTATCGACGTGAGGACATCCCTGTTTTGGTCACCTTTTTGTTTTCTTGTTTTAAAAGTCCGAAGTTCGATATCGATCTGTTATCAACTCGGGACGATATCTCTGACCGATCACCTTTGAAAGTTCAACATTGGTGTCACTGTGGCAAAGGACCACTTTCGGAGAACAATTAGCAGCAATTAATTCCTGAAAAGCATTATGTTTTGATTAATCGCGTCATAATGCAGAGTGTAATAATTTGTTCCGGGTAATTAAATGCATTTTATAGATTAATAACACTGTCATCAGAAATTGAAATGGCCCGTTCAGTAGGCCTCTAATTAATAGGCTTTTTTGTGTGTGGCATACCTGGAGCTGCTTAGTCCATTAGGGAACCCATGAAGTAATTTTGATGATAAAACTATATATAATAATAAACTTGTCGAGGTGATTTGAAATATAGAAATAGACGAAGTAATTATTATTGTAAAAATAGCCATAGTAATGAATGAAGTAAATTGAAATATGGAAAAATAGATAAAGTAATTTTTATTATGAAAATGGCTACAGTAATTTGATGTAGGAATTCAAGTATGGAAATAGACAAAAAAATAATTTTTTATTATAAGAATAGCTATAATAACTTGATGAGCCAATTTAAAATAGATATAGTAATCTAATAAAGTAATTTGAAGTATGGAAAAAGACAATGTTTTTTAATGATTGTATGAGTATCTCACCAAAGTATCTAATCAAAGTAAACAAGTAAAAAAAGGAAAACAAAACTTGTCACTCATTTAGTAGTTTCACAACTTTTCATCAATGGTAAACGAAGTCTCATATATAGATTGAAATAGCTTCTCGTTTCTTAGTGACTTCAAAAAAGCTTGATTAGTGTATTTGTAGCCACTGTAGCCATTTTTTATTAACTTTTCTCCAAAATATTTCGAAAAAGTCAATTACGCCTCACATGATCTTTTAATACATAGTTTTGCGAGCAGTTTCTTCCACCTCAATTAAAATTTTCGTTTTTCGTTTTCAGTAAAAGAAATTTACCGAGATGACTATTTGTCTGTT
>NC_061094.1:62601839-62609339 GCF_015104395.2 Macrobrachium nipponense
GAAGCTCTCTGTTGAATTTATCTTTAAGTATATTTGTACTGTTATCTAACTGTGAATTTGTTCCTGCATTTTGAGACTCATGCTACTACGAGTGATTATTATTATGATTATTATTGTTTATTATTATTATATTATTATTATTATTATTATTATTATTATTATTATTATTATTATTATTATTATTATTATTATTATTATTATTCAAAGCCGGAGGCTAAGGTTAAGTTGGAAAAGCAGAATGATAGAAGAATAAGGTTCCCAGTAGGAAAATAAAAATTGAGAGATAAAGATATGACATATGGGATTATTAAACAAATGACAAATCTGTCTGTCTGTCTGTCTGTCTGTTTCCCTACTGCTGTTTTCCTCGTAGAAATATTTCGACTCGATATAAGGTGAGGTAAGCTTTAGTAATGTTTCTATAAAGCTGCCTGGAAGCTTCCCATTAAATCAAAATCTCAAATTCCAGTCTGAGTACAACTCTCTCTCTCTCTCTCCTCTCTCTCGCCCCTCTCTCTCTCTCTCTCTCTCTCTCTCTCTCTTCCAAACGATGTCTTCAAATTCCCGTTAAACTGAAATCTCAACTTCCATCTGAGTACAAGTCTCTCTCTCTCTCTCTCTCTCTCTCTCTCTCTCTCTCCCTCTTCTCTCTCTCTCTCTCTCCAACGCAATTATTCACCCCTTTTAATTGTACTCCAACCCTAAAGCCCTCTGCCTGTTTGTTGAATCAATATGCTGCGATTTATTCAATAAATGCTTGATATTTCCTTTCATGGTTTAGAGCCAGTGAGCAACAGGAGAGCAAATATGAATTGTTAGGGAGCATGTGCTTACAATCATTTGGAAAAAAAAATGTTTTGCGATGAGTGTAATAAATAAAGATTTGATAAGAGTTTGCCCATATAGAGATTGCAAGATTGCATAGTTAATGTAATTTGAGCGTAATTGTTTATCCACCGAAATTCTTTGCAGTTTTGTAAAGCCTTAAAAAATGGATCACTGCCAACTTATTATGTAGTCAGGTGGAGATTGAACGATTACATATTCAACGAAATTTTTGCCCATTAATTATTTATCCGTTGAAATCATTTGTATTTTTTTTGTCAAACCTTAGATAAATGATTCCGTTTCCAATATTTGTCAGCAATGAAAATAACTCAGATTTCGAAGGACGTATATTGTATGAAAATTTAATGAAATCTAACTTTCTTAGTTTATTGTATAATGATTTTTCTTATATGGGTTGCAATTTGCAAGAATGCGTCTTTATTTTCTGCAAGCTGGGAAGAAACCTTTAGTGTCTATGAAAGCCAAGGTTGGAATGTATGAAGGGAGTGTTGAGTAGACTCTCCTTTATGGAATTGAAGTGTGGCTGTTGATTGAAAACGAATGAAAGGAGGTTAAAGCATCAGAGATGAATATTTTTACATTTTATGTAGGTTCTTGTGGGTTTATAAGGGTTAGCAATGTAATGATATACAACTTGAGTGGTATCAGTATTATGGTAATTTAATTCAGAGTGTTTTTATATAGTTTGGGTTTGTAGTGTTTGTTTATGTAGGTTCTTGTGGGGTTTTTTTTTTTATAAGGGTTAGCAATGTAATGGATATGCAACTTAAGTGGTATCAGTATTATGGTAATTTAATTCAGAGTGTTTTTAAATAGTTTGGGTTTGTAGAGGGAGAGATGACTGGTTAGGGAAAGGGTGCACAGCCTGGAAGTACTTGGAAAGAAGAGGAAAAGAGAGCCTTTTCCAGAACTGGAAAAAGGCTAATTAGGGGTCTTCCAAGAGGTTTTGGAAAGGAGAAACCTCTAAATCCAAGAAGCCAGTGAGTGAATGCATGACGGGGGAATAAAAAATGGCAATATTTAGCAATAAAATAAAAGTGAAAGCAAGACTTATAAAAAAAAACACATGAAGGAGTGGAAGTCTTTTACAGGCTAATTAGGTTTCTTCCAAGAGGTTGCAGAAAGGGGAGATCGCTACATCCAGGAAACGAGAGAGTGAATACGTAACAGAGGAATAAAAACTATAACTCCAGCAATCAAATAAAAAGGAAAAAAAACAAGATTTATATAAAAACGATCGTCTGGAAAGCGAAACAGTTACTTTGTAGGTTTTCCATCAGCTCCGAAGGTTACCGTGAAATTGGTTGCCATCCACCAAACACAAACTTTCCAAGTGGCTGGAAAATGTGAGGATTTCTCTCCTTTTCCATTCACTAACCCCCCCCCCCCCCCCTTCCCCCCCCCCCCCCTTACCCCTCCTCCTTCCCAACTCTTCCCCCACCCCCATCCCATTCCCCTTTCTTTAAAACCAATAACCCTTCCTCGAATCGGCCTCAAAAGGCAAAGTCTTGAAACCGTGACAACTACATTTTTTTTTATTATCGCAGCCTCGTTATAATGGAGGGAATGATTAAGGGCTATCAGGGGAGGATAGTGGAATCCAGGCTGGATTAGGTAACATATAAAAAATAAAAGAAATCTGTACTTAATTTACTTTAATTGCAATATTTGCTAAACATATTTGGAAAAATATTTCTTGGTACCATTATTGTGAACCTTTTCGTCAATTTTCGCTCATTCTTTTATTTATATTTCTATGCTCATTTCTTGCGGAAGTAAATTCCTTTTCTGGCGTAAGTGCATCCAACTCTACCCCCCCCCCCCAACCTCACCCCCGAGCTTCTCACCCCCCCCCCCCCCCCCCCCCCCCCCCCCCCCCCCCCCCCCCCCCCCCCCCCCCCCCCAAACCCTCTTTCCCTTGCTTCGGACAGGGAATCCAAAATAGCTGCTGATACGAGATTCCGAAGTTCATCCTAAGAAGGAGACAATTTTTAACGAAGTGCTTATTTCGGAAACTCATTGCTTCGCGGAGGCTCATTTTTAGAATTTCATTCTTAGGTTACCCCCCCCCCCCCTCCCCATCCCTCTCTCCCCTCTCTCCCTCCTCCCACTCTTTTTTTTTTTTTTTTTTTTGTTTTTTTTTTTTTTTTCTCTAGCGAGCAATGTTAATAATTTAAATGAGGATCATTAGTCTTAATAACTTCGGTGCAAATCTTAGGCGTTCAAAAAGGACGCTGCTGTGACGTTGAACGGAGGTTCTTCAGGAAGAGCATGACATTTCCATTTCCGAACCTGTGAGAGAGAGAGAGATAGAGAGAGAGAGACAGACAGACAGACAGACTTTTAGAGACATAGGAAGAGAGAGAGAGAGAGAGAGCCAGACAGACAAGCAGAGAGATAGAGAGAGAGAGAGAGAGAGGGGGGCGGCCAAACAAAGAGACACATATAGTCAGAGAGAGAGAGACCAGCCCTTACCTTACCTTACAGACCTTACATCTTGTTCGGGTTGCCCCAGGTCCCTCAGTGTGGAATAGACGCTGCATTGTCGATGCTGGTGCGTAGTGGATTAATGTCTGTGTGCTTTCCTTATTTTTTCCTGGTATAGTTTTGGGCACTATTAATCTACCTCTGCTTGCTCTTTCTGATATTTTAGCTCCATGATGTTTTCGGCAATTCCTTCTATCTGTTTCCATGCCTGAATTATCATGTAGCGTTCTCTTCTCCTTTCTAGACTATATAATTTTAAGGATTGTAGTCTTTCCCAGTAGTCAAGATCCTTAACTTCTTCTATTCTAGCTGTAAAGGACCTTTGTACACTCTCTATTTTGTGCAATATCCTTTTGATAGTGTGTGGGTACCATTATCATATTGCAATATTCAAGTGGACTACGAACATACGTTTTTAATTAAAGTATAATCATGTGTTTCAGCTTTTCTTGTTTTGAAGTGCCGTAACAAACATTCCCATTTTTGCTTTACGTTTTTTGCCAATACAATTGCTATTTGATCATTGCATAACATGTTCCTATTCAACATCACACCCAAGGTCTTTAAACTGCTTCCTTATTTGTGATTGTCTCATTATTGGGTTCCCCTATATGCATATAGCTTTCCTTCCTCTGTCTCCATAATCTATTGATTCAAATTTATCAGAGTTAAATACATCCTATTTACCTCTGCCTTACCTTACAGACCTTAAAGACCTTACAGTTCGTTCGGGTTGCCCCAGGTCCCTCAGTGTGAGGCACCTCTAATGTCTACCAGAGAGTTGCTAGTACATCTTCCGGTATATTTTGCATCTTCCAATCTTGGATGGTCTGGGATGCAGTTTAGATATTTGTCGAGCTTATTCTTAAACACATCTACGCTCACTCCTGATATATTCTTTAGATGAGCTGGCAACGCATTGAATAGACGCTGCATTATCGATGCTGGTGCGTAGTGGATTAATGTCCTGTGTGCTTTTCCTTATTTTTCCTGGTATAGTTTTGGGCACTATTAATCTACCTCTGCTTGCTCTTTCTGATATTTTTAGTTCCATGATATTTTTCTGTTATTCCTTCTATCTGTTTTCGCATGCCTGAATTATCATGTAGCGTTCTCTTCCCCTTTCTAGACTATATAATTTTAAGGATTGTAGTCTTTCCCAGTAGTCAAGGTCCTTAACTTCTTCTATTCTAGCTGTAAAGGACCTTTGTACACTCTCTATTTGTGCAATATCCTTTTGATAGTGTGGGTACCATATCATATTGCAATATTCAAGTGGACTACGAACATATGTTTTATAAAGCATAATCATGTGTTTTCAGCTTTTCTTGTTTTGAAGTGCCGTAACAACATTCCCATTTTTTGCTTTTACATTTTGCCAAAAGAATTGCTATTTGATCATTGCATAACATGTTCCTATTCATCATCACACCAAGGTCTTTAACGCTTCCTTATTTGTGATTGTCTCATTATTAGGTCCCCTATATGCATATAGCTTTCCTTCTCTGTCTCATAATTTATTGATTCAAATTTATCAGAGTTTAAATAACCATCCTATTTACCTCTGCCCAATCATATACTTTGTTAAGGTCTCTTTGTAGAGCGTTCCTATCTTCATCACAAGTAATTTCTCTACTTATTCTTGTGTCATCAGCGAAACTACTCACTACCGAATCCTTAACATTACTGTCTATGTCTTCAATCATAATAACAAACAGTATTGCAGCTAACACCGTACCTTGTGGCACACCGGATATTACCTTGGCTTCATCCGATTTCTCGTCGTTTGCAATAACTATCTGTTTTCTGTTGTGTAAAAATTCTTTTATCCATCTTCCTACTTTATCTACGATATTGTGTTTTCTAATTTTCTTCGCTAATATATTATGGTCTACTTTGTCAAAAGCTTTTGCAAAGTCTAGATAAACCACATCTGTTTCATTTCCGCTTTTCATATTTTTAAATATGTTCTCACGGTGGACTAACAGTTGGGTTTGTACTTTTTCCGGGTACGAAACCATGTTGTCCCTATATTAAACAAATTATTTTTTATTAAATGTTTCATAATATTTTTCTTCATTACCCTTTCATACACTTTCATAATATGTGATGTTAGACTCACAGGGCCTATAATTACTTGCCCTCTAGTCTTGATCCACTTTTGAAAGTAGGGGTGATATATGCTAATTTGTGCTCATCATAAATCTTGCCTGTATCTACACTTTGTCTTAATAATATTGCAAGTGGCTTTGCGATAGAATGAACTACTTTCTTTAACAAAATAGCAGGGACTCCATCAGGCCCTGCAGCAGCTCCATTTTTAATTTCATTAATTGCCTGCACAATATCAGCTTCATTAATTTCTATGTCAGCTAAATATTCACTATTTTCGTCCCTTACTTCATATATCATAATCTTCATTATCTATTCTAGGGGTGAATTCTCTCTTATATCGTTCTGCCAGTATGTTGCAAATTTCCTTTTTTTCATTCGTTAATCTCCCTTCAATTCTCAGAGGGCCTATTTCTATTCTTCTTTTATTCATCTTCTTTGCATATGAGTATAATAGTTTGGGGTTTTGCTTGATATAATATAGGGATTTTTTCTTCCAAGTCCCGTTTTTCATTTTCTTTTGATTGTATAATCTTTTGTTCTGCATTTCTATCTTACTTTTTAGTTCTATAACTTTCCATGCATTTTTTTCTTTTGCAAGACCTTTTTTCCACTTTCTGATTTTCTGGAACAAGATAATTCGTCTCTTGGTATGCATGAATGATGTTTACTTTTTCTTCTTCGGTATATATTTATCCACTATTTCTCTAATATTTTATATAAATATCTCCGTATTTACCCTAATGTCATCACTTACGAAAATGTTATCCCAATCTTTGTTTAATTCTTCATTTATTTTTTCTGACCATTTTATATTTTTACTGTAGAAGTTGTATTTTCCATATCCTTCCCACTTTTTCATTTCTTGCTTATCTCTGTTTCACTTGCTTTGGAATGAACTGTTAATTCTATGACATTATGGTCTGAAATACTCGCATTATAAACTATTATTTCTTTAACATAATTCATCTCGTTCACAAATACATAGGTCTAAAGTATTTTTCCTTTCTTGTTGGCAGGTGATTTATTTGTTGAATGTTGTATTCTAGTAGCATATCTAATAGCTTTTCGAATTGCCTCTTATCTTCTGCACTACTATTACTCTCTTTTTTATATGTATAAGTACAACCACAATCTCCTATTCGTTCTTTCCATTCTACGAAAGGAAAGTTGAAGTTTCCAGATAGGAGAATAGTCCAGTCCTTGTGATTTCTACATATATCATCCAATTTTTCAATTATAAGTCAAACTCTTTAGTATTAGGAGGTCTATATATTACTATGTTCATTAATTTTTCAGATTCAAATTCTACCGCTATAAGTTCACATTCTGAGTTACTATATTTCTCATATATTTTTCCTTGTTTTTGTCTTTCCCATATATAGCGGTTCCCCCTTGATTCCTATTTTTTTCTATCTGATCTATAAGTTTGGAACCCTTTTATTTGATCATCATTCCCAGTCTCTTGGGAATACCAGGTTTCACTTATATTCATTATATCTATTTTCTTTTCAATTTGGGTTAGTTCTTCTAAGTACTCTATTTTTCTTTTTGAGTTACTCGTAACTAAACCCTGCGCATTCATCACTATGATGGTTTGCATGTTTTCTCCTTCATTTAATATTGGTAATAATAAGGATTTTCCCATGTCTCTTTCCTGTTCTGGTATGTTGTTCTTTTTTTCATTTCCAGAAATTCTGACATTAAAAAATCCAACTTTTCCATAATATTTGATCTTCCTTCATCATAATTATTCATTTTGTGTCTGAATCTGCAATTTTGTCTCCGTTTCTGCAATATCCTCTTGCATAATAAATACAGTTATTATCTCTTCAGTAGAATTTTTGAGCTGATGCTTTGAAAGTTTTTTGCTGACACCTCTGCATATCTCGTTGGTGGCTTGCTTTTTTCTTTTACCTGATATTCTTTATTTCTCTCTTTATTTGTTTATTTCTTATTTTGGATTTTTATTATTCTGGTTGGTTATTTATTTGATTATGATTCATGGCTACAGGGTGCATATATTTACATTTTTTGTCGAACTTACATCCT
>NC_061094.1:62616839-62619280 GCF_015104395.2 Macrobrachium nipponense
AGTTACCTTTACTTTTACACTTTCCTCATTGTTATAAACAATCTTTGAACTAAAATGACTTTCATTAAGTTCCTTATATTTTTAAGCTTTCCTCCGTGTTATGAGCAATCTTTGAACTCAAATGACTTTCAGTAAGTTCCTTTTACTTTTAAACTTCCCTCCGTGTATAAGCGATGTTTTAGCTAAAGTATCTTTAATTCAATTCCTGTATTTGGTATTTCTTTTGTTCTACTTCTACTCAACTGCCACGTCTTACGATATGGAAAATATGGAAAACGTCCCAGCCTTAATAATCGAATAGTTTTTCTAACATTCACCCGGAGAGAATCAATTCACCCTGCATAGCATTAACGAATACACTTTGGACCATTACGAATTTCTTCTCGCCGGGTAATTGAATTGCGGTATTTTTACATTCACAAAACGCCTCAAGAGTTTCACACCCTCTATTAAGGGATTTTCTCTCGCATATCGATTCTGGGGCGATTTTAATTCCTTCTGCTGTTAGTGACTTGCAAAAATGAAAAAAATTAATTTGAGGTGTCACCTTCCTCCTCGAATTCCTATTTCATTAATGACGGGGAAGTTCTTTGTTAAAATCAGAATTTTTAGGTTAAACCTTTAGAGAATGGTATCACGCACATCTGTAATTTATCATCTATTTTGGTGTCATCACCATTCTGGGTTTCATCACCATTTTGGTCTCATCACCATTATGAGTTCATCACCATTTTGGTCTCATCACCATTATGGGTTTCATTAACACTTTGGTCTCATCACCATTATCGTTCTCATACTCATTGCTTTATAATAATAATAATAATAATAATAATAATAATAATAATAATAATAATAATAATAATAATAAGGACTAATAAAAGTAGACAAAGACCCAGAAATATACAGAGACAGGAGAATGACAGACAGAACAGAGGACTGGCACAACAAACCAATGCACGGACAATACTTGGGACAGACTAAAGAACTAGCCAGCGATGACACATGGCAATGGCTACAGAGGGGAAAGCTAAAGAAGGAAAAACTGTAGGAATGATAACAGCGGCACAAGATCAGGCCCTAAGAACCAGATATGTTCAAAGAACGATAGACGGAAATAACATCTCTCCCATATGTAGGAAGTGCAATACGAAAAATGAAACCATAAACCACATAGCAAGCGAATGCCCGGCACTTGCACAGAACCAGTACACAAAAGAGGCATGATTCAGTGGCAAAAGAAACCCTCCACTGGAGCCTGTGCAAGAAACATCAGCTACCTTGCAGTAACAAGTGGTACGAGCACCAACCTGAGGGAGTGATAGAAAAAGATCACGCAAAGATCCTCTGGGACTATGGTATCAGAACGGATAGGGCTATACGTGCAAACAGACCAGACGTGACGTTGATTGAAAAAGTCAAGAAGAAACTATCACTCATTGATGTCGCAATACCATGGGACACCAGAGTTGAAGAGAAAGAGAGGGAAAAAATGGATAAGTATCAAGACCTGAAAATAGAAATAAGAAGGATATAGGATATGCTAGTGGAAATCGTACCCTTGATCATAGGAGCACTAGGCACGATTCCCAAGATCCCTGAAAAGGAATCTAGAAAAACTAGACGCTGAAGTAGCTCCAGGACTCATGCAGAAGAGTGTGATCCTAGAAACGGCACACTAGTAAGAAAAGTGATGGACTCCTAAGGAGGCAGGATGCAACCCGGAACCCCACACTATAAATAACCACCCAGTCGAATTGGAGGACTGTGATAGAGCAAAAAAAAAAAAAGAAAAAAAAAAAAAACAATAATAATAATGATAATCATTGCTTTATTTCACATGAAATATATTAAATTCTCATTTTTGTCATTTCCAATTACTGCTACCGTCCAATTTATGTTTCAGCGTTGTAGGACAATAGTATTCTCTCTAATTCGAACCTTACCTGTGTAACAGACTTTATTTACAAATGGTGTTACTCAAAGGGCGTGGCAATTAGTGGGCTGGTAAATTCTACCTGCCTTTCATGGGGAGTGTTGGCTCGTGATTCAAGTTAATTAGCATTCCATTGTGTGGGGTCAAGTACCTAACGATGATTTTTTTTTTTTTTTTTTTTTTTTTTTTTTTTTTTTACAAATTCCATAATGTCCTATGATTTAAGTTGATTTGCCGAAAGGTGTTATGTAATTCCGTAGCAATTTTATTCCTGGTTGATTGGTTGGACGAATGGAAAAGGATGGCTCTCATTGACATATTTTTAAAGTATTTTCTTTCACCTTTCAATAGGAAGAAAGATATATTAATTCATTGTTTAAATAAATTGAGCAACTTGGAAAGAAAAATCTTTAACAGTGCATAATATGTGATTATATGTATGCATATATGTATGAATGTATGTAAGTATGTATGTATTTCCCTGTACCTGGTTAAATTGTTATGCATC
>NC_061094.1:62619780-62632280 GCF_015104395.2 Macrobrachium nipponense
GATGCATAACAATTTAAGTAGGTACAGGGAAATACATACATACTTACATACATTCATACATATATGCATACATATAATCACATATTATGCACAGTTAAAGATTTTTCTTTCCAAGTTGCTCAATTTATTTAAACAATGAATTAATAATTCATCTTTCTTCCTATTGAAAGGTGAAAGAAAATACTTTAAAAATACGTCAATGAGAGCCAATCCTTTTCCATTCGTTCAACCAATCAACCATGGAATAAAATTGCTACGGAATTACATAACACCTTTCGGCAAATCAACTTAAAATCATAGGACCTTATGGAATTTGTAAAAAAAAAAAAAAAAAAAAAGAATCATCGTTAAGTACTTGACCCCACACAATGGAATGCTAATTAACTTGAATCACGTGCAACACTCCCCATGAAAGGGCAGGTAGAAATTACCAGCCCACTAATTGCCACGCCCTTTGAGTAACACCATTTGTAAATAAAGTCTGTTACCCAGGTAAGGTTCGAATTAGAGGGAATACTAATTGTCCTACAACGCTGAAACATAAATTGGACAGTAGCAGTAATTGGAAATGACAAAAATGAGAATTTAATATATTTCATGCGAAATAAAGCAATTATTATTATTATTATTATTATTATTATTATTATTATTATTATTATATTATTATTATTATTATTATTATTATGATAAAGCAATGAGTATGAGAACGATAATGGTGATGAGACCAAAGTGTTAATGAAACCCATAATGGTGATGAGACCAAAATGGTGATGAAACTCATAATGGTGATGAGACCAAAATGGTGATGAAAACCAAAATGGTAATGGCACCAAAATGGTGATGAAATTACAGGTTGTGCGTGATATCATTCTCCAAAGGTTTAACCAAAAAATTCTGATTTTAACAAAGAACTTCCCCGTCATTAATGAAATGGGAATTCAAGGAGGAAGGTGACACCTCAATTTTTTTCCTTTTTGCAAGTCACTAACAGCAGAAGGAATTAAAATCGCCCCAGAATCGATATGCGAGAGAAAATCCCTTAATAGAGGGTGTGAAACTCTTGAGGCGTTTTCGTGGGTGTAAAAATACCGCAATTCAATTACCCGGCGAGAAGAAATTCGTAATGGTCCAAAGTGTATTCATTAATGCTATGCAGGGTGAATTGATTCTCTCCGGGTGAATGTTAGAAAACTATTCGATTATAAAGGTTGGGACGTTTTCCATATTTTCCGTATCGTAAGACGTGGCAGATGAGTAGAAGTAGAACAAAGAAATACCAAATACAGGAATTGAATTAAAGATACTTTAGCTCAAACATTGCATATAACACGGAGGAAAGCATAAAAATATAAGGAACTTAATGAAAGTCATTTTAGCTCAAAGATTGCTTAAAACAAGAAGGAAAGTTCAAGAGTAAAAGCAACTTAATGAAAGTCATTTGACTTCAAAGATTGCTTATAACACGGAGGAAAGCTTAAAAATATAAGGAACTTAATGAAAGTCATTTTTTAAAAGTAAAGGGAACTTAATGAAAGTCATTTGAGTTCAAGGTTTGCTTATAACACGGAGGAAAGCTTAAAAGTGAAAGGAACTTAATGAAAGTCATTTTAGCTCAAAGATTGCTTAGAAGATGAAAAAAGTTTAAGGTTCTTTTCACTTCTAAACTGCCTTCCTTTTACATGCAATCTCTGAGCTAAAATGACTTTAATCAAGTTCCTTTCACTTACGATTAAAGTAAATATGCCTCAAAAACTGCCTATAAAAAAGAATCAAACATAAATGTCAAAACTACCCGCACATTTTTTTTTAAATGAAACAGCACAGAGTAAATCTCATTAATATCCGATCATAATCATATTCATAAAAGATTATTTCTCTCGCTCCCGGTGATCTGTCAATTCACCTCTACGGGGAAAATACGTGATTGCGTCATCTGTCTGGTAATAAATAGCCCAGAGGGAGATTGATTCATTACAGCCGGAAGGCGTTATCTGATTCAGACACGTTTATCGGGTATTTGGAAGCTATACCTCTGCTTTCCATTCGTTTTTTTCACTTATCATAAATATATGATGACAAAACTTACAGATTGAAAGGTGAGAGAATACATGTTTGGAAAACGAGGACTGCAAGATATTGCCAGTGTCTTGCATTGGTAAGAGTAGGAAAATGAATAATCGAAAGTGATAATATTTGTGCATTGGTTGCTTGCCTGGTGTTACCGATTAACACTTGAGTTGAGGACACCTCAGTTCATTCTCTCTGGAGCACAGAAGGAAAAGGTAAATACACTGAAATTGATCAAAATAGAAAATAATTAAATCCTTAAAAAATGTATGCACATGTCCTTTGTGTGTGTGTATATATATATATATATATATATATAATATATATATATATATATATGTGTGTGTGTGTGTGTGTGTGTGTGTGTAGTTGTGTATGTGTGTGTGCGAAATTTTTATTACATGTGTGATTTAAACACAATCATTAAGCTACAAATGTTTGATATCCAATTCACGCTACTTTCAGGAATTCGATATTAAACGACATTTGTAGCTTAATGATATGATATTATTATTATTATTATTATTATTATTATTATTATTATTATTATTATTATTATTATTATTAAGAGAACGACAGCGCCTATCGATCGACTCCAATACAAAGCAGAAGCTGATAATTCCAGAATAATATGCAAAGGAATGAATAAAAATATTTCACGCTATCTTGCACAAACTAAATCTTGCAATATAAGTCTTTCAAAGCCTTTTTTTTAATGATAGACTTACTTCTCACAATACACATTAAAGGCTTATTTTGAGTAGAATTACTTCTCAGCTGCAGTACAAAGCATAAACTGGTGAAAACCAGCCTTAAATTGAGTGCGTATGTTCTTTTATGTCCTTGTAGATTGGTATTAATTAAGTAAAAAAAAAAACATTTGTTGCAGTTTGAAATCATAAGTATTCATACCTCTTGTACCATTGCCACCATTACCACCGCCAAACGACTGAGGTAAAAATCTCGCATTCAAAATAACGATGGCTCTATTTTCTCGGTCTCACCCCGGCCCGCCACCACAGCCACGCCTCTCCCCAAAGAAGATCTCAGCGGATAACACTGAGAAAGGCTGCGGGAACATGGCAGCGAGTGAAAGGAAAACTAACGAAAAGAATCAAAAGTTTAAAATGTGGCAATTTACAACTGAACCAACAAGAACAATTGGGCGAGAGTTATGCGCCTTTCTGGGGGGGGGGGTGGGGGGGGGGGGGGGGGGGGGGGGGGGGGGGGGGGCTGGGGGTTTGGGGGGAATGGGGGCCGGGGGGGGGGTTGGTGGGGGGGGGGGGGGGGGGGGGACGCTGAAGGATGCTGGGAAACGTAAGATGGGTACGTACTTCTTCCTCTGCTTTTACCTTTGTTTTGCATTCTAACCAGTAGCAAAAAGAAGAGATAAATGATATATATAAATATATATAATCATATGCATACATATAACACATATATAAACACATATATATATATATATATATATATATATATATATATATATATATATATATATATATATATATATATATATATATATATAGGAAATTGAAACACTTGTTAACCAGACTTGCCTGTACATTGTACAAGAACAAAATACTGCTAATTCGTGTTATTCATTACATATAAATTCATGTGATAATTAACGGCTTTCAAAATTCATAATATAATTAACGACTAGCAAATCCATGTCATAATTACCGAACTTCAGAATTCTCTGACTTCAATATTCATGGCACAATTACCGACTTTCAAAATTCATGAAAAAATGACCGACTTTCAAAATTCATGACATAATTAACGACTTTTCAAAACTCATCACATAATTAACAAAATTTCAAAATGGAAATCAGCTCATCCATACACATTATCTACTCACAGCATCTAAACACAGTATCTAAAGACAAATTCAAAAGACAGGAACTAAACACGGCATACAGACACAGCATCTAAACATGAATTCAAAACACAGCATCTAAACACAAGCATCTAAACACAGCATCTAAACACAAGCATCTAAACATAACGTCATCATCAAAGACTAAGCGATAGCTGTACGCAAACGCGGGCGTCTAATCATACGTGAACTCATCTCGAGCGTATGATTTTCTTAGCTCGGAAGCTCGAGTCTTTGATCGTCACAATATTAATTTTCGTAGATAATTAGTAGAGTAGGAGGAGGACCTTATGCTACAAAGTTTTCATAATTCTTAGAAAACTTTAAAAAAAACAAAAAATAATCTGTCACTAGATTAGAAAAATGTTAATGAGGAGGTAGGGGAAACATTGTCATTTCATCAACAAAACACATTTAATGTTTTACACATTATCGGCGTATAAATACTTATGATTTCAAACTACAACAAATGTTTTTATATATATATATATATATATATATATATATATATATATATATATATATATATATATATATATATATATATATATATATAAAGGTATAAGTCACGTTCCAAACTTTCGTGATTCAGTTATACATATACATATGCATATACATATACATATATATATATATATATATATATATATTATATATATAGATATATATATATATATATATATATGCAGTATATTATATATATATATATATATATATATATATATATATATATATATATATGTATATATATATATATATATATATATATATATATATATATTTCAAGAGTATAAAAACAATACGCATTCAATTTAAAGCTTGTATTTACCATCTTCTGTTTTTTATTGTAGCTGAGAAGTAATTCTACTCAAAATAAACCTTGAATGTGTATTGCAATATTTCATTTGTGCAAGATATTGTGAAATGTTTATATTCATTCCTTTGCTTATTATTCTGGAATTAACTGCTTCAGATTTGTATTGTAATTGAGAATTAATTCTATTAAAACAATGCTTTGAATATTTTATACTGCAAGATGCAATTTGATCAAGATATTGTAAACTTTATATGTAGAATCTACTGTCACCTTTTATGTATATATTCAAGCCATTGCAATTAATCTGGAAACTAAGTTAATTTCTCCAGGGATTATGAAAATATTTAAGTAATGGCCTTATATATTGTTCTCTGTTCTCTGTTAGGTCAAAATAATTGATTCTCATTAGCAAAACGAACGATCAGTTGGCTATAGAATATCTAGTTTTTCTATGGAGTTATATTAGAATACAATAAAACTCTTAATGTCAGTTATCTGTAGATATTCTATAGATAACTGAACGATCAGTTATCTATAAAATATCTAGTTCCTTTTATGGAGTTATATCGGACGACAATAAAACTCACTTTGAATGACGTTGTGTTCCATACATTCTTGTTCGTTGTTAAGTCAAAATAATCCATCCTCACTATCAAAACGAACATTCTATCCCTTTTTTGAAAATGTAATTTCTTCCTAGAGTAAGGTATGTTCAACTCCCTTTTGAAGACCTAGTATCTTTCCAGAGTCTTAATAGAACACAATAACACACACACATACACACTCATAAACATATTCTGAATATCAGTGAGAGGCTTCTCTCTCACGACAATCCCTGTGACACATATAAAGGCTTAATGAGGTTTTGTCACCGAAATGGATCTAGGTGACATTAAGAGCGTTAAGCCTATTCAGTCTGACTCAGTCTATGGGCAACATCTTCAGAAAATCTCATTTCTCCAGGCGAAGGAAGAGGAGAGAGAGAGAGAGAGAGAGAGAGAGAGAGAGAGAGAGAGAGAGAGAGAGAGAGAGAGAGAGAGAATGTGTTATGTGACATCTCGAGGTAATTTGTCAAAGGCGGAGGAATTTATGGTTTTCTTAAGCATTTGTTTCTTTTACAAGTTGCTTTTAATGAGTTTTTGTATGAATCATCAGGAGATTTTGTAACAAACAAATGTAGTGATTACCAAACTAGACTCTACGGTAATTCAACGTCACCAATGAGCTTATGAAATAAATAAAAATATATAGTTTCTCGATATCCAATTTCAAAGAAGAGAGAGAGAGAGAGAGAGGGAGCGAAGAGAGAGAGAGAGAGAGAGAGAGAGAGATAGAGAGAGAGAGAGACTCAAAATCTATGTGAGATCCCGTTCTCAAAATTACTGTGATCTGATTAATCTACGCGTCACGAAGGTTTGAAAAATAATACTGTTGTTGACAAGTATTTCTTTAACCGCCTACCAACAAGTTAATAAGGGCACCAGCTTCCGCTGGGAAAGAAAAATACCCATGGGACAGCATCCTCATCCCAGAAGACTTTATGAGAAATTAAAAAATATTCAACCCTTTGGCACCATCCAAATATTATATTATATATATATATATATATATATATATATATATATATATATATATATATATATATATAATATATATATAAAAGCGAATACCACAAGAAAATGACAGGCAGAAGGTCAGTACCAAGAACTTTCTATGTTTATTTATTTATTTATATATCTATTTTTTTTCGTGCTCCCACGATGCTGCGGTATTCGCTCATATAATGAAGTCATAATATATATATAAGTATATATATATATATATATATATATATATATATATATATATATATATATATATATATGTATATATATATATATATATATATATATATATATATATATATATATATATATATATATATATATATATATAAGCGAATACCACAGGAAAATGATAGCCAGAAATCCAAGCGCTTTCGTCTTCACTAAGACAATGTCTAAGTAAAGACGAAAGCGCTATATATATATATATATATATATATATATATATATATATATATATATATATATATATATATATATATATATATATATATATATATATATATATATATATATATATATATATATATATATATAACCTTTCCAAATATCATCCTGAACCGTCTCGCTGATACTGTTTATTTTTCCTTTGCCGTTCTCAAATTCTTTCGCCAGCCTCCTGCGTTAATAGACCACCTATTAATGAGTTGACTACTTTCGGGGAATAAGAGAACCTGACAGAGATAGAGTGGTGTGGGGGGCGGGGTGTAGGGTGTGATAGGGAAGCCCTGTCGCCTCATGAACCTTCTGCCAATAATGGTTTACCCGAGTCTCACTGACGACATAAAAGGAATATGACAAGTTTTTTTTTTTTTTTTTTTTGTTTTTTTTTTTTTTTTTTTTAAGGGTCGAAAGTCACGAGAGTTACATGACTGAGAAGTAGACCTGTAAATCAAATTAATTACAATAATAAGTGAAAAATAAGGAAACATGTAATGAAACTTACATGGGGAAGAAGTCGGTCTCTCTATCTCTCTTTACCTTTCTCTGTAAGTCTCTCTCTCTCTCTCTCTCTCTCTCTCTCTCTCTCTCTCTCTTGGGCAGAGGTAAATAGGATGGTATTTAACTCTGATAAATTTGAATCAATAGATTATGGAGACAGAGAACGAAAGCTATATGCATATAGGGGACCTAATAATGAGACAATCACAAATAAGGAAGCAGTTAAGGACCTTGGTGTGATGTTGAATAGGAACATGTTATACAATGATCAAATAGCAATTGTATTGGGAAAATGTAAAGCAAAAATGGGAATGTTGTTACGGCACTTCAAAACAAGAAAAGCTGAACACATGATTATGCTTTATAAAACGTATGTTCGTAGTCCACTTGAATATTGCAATATTATATGGTACCCACACTATCAAAAGGATATTGCACAAATAGAGAGTGTACAAAGGTCCTTTACAGCTAGAATAGAAGAAGTTAAGGATCTTGACTACTGGGAAAGACTACAATCCTTAAAATTATATAGTCTAAAAAGGAGAAGAGAACGCTACATGATAATTTAGGCATAGAAACAGATAGAAGGAATTGCCGAAAACATCATGGAGCAAAAAATATCAGAAAGAGCAAGCAGAGGTAGATTAATAGTGCCCAAAACTATACCAGGAAAAATAAGGAAAGCACACAGGACATTAATCCACTACGCACCAGCATCGACAATGCAGCGTCTATTCAATGCGTTGCCAGCTCATCTGAGGAATATATCAGGAGTGAGCGTAGATGTGTTTAAGAATAAGCTCGACAAATATCTAAACTGCATCCCAGACCATCCAAAATTAGAAGATGCAAAATATACCGGAAGATGCACTAGCAACTCTGGTAGACATTAGAGGTGCCTCACACTGAGGGACCTGGGGCAACCCGAACAAGATGTAAGGTCTGTGAGGTAAGATAAGGTCTCTCTCTCTCTCTCTCTGACTATCTGTGTCTCTTTGTTTGGCCGCCCCCCTCTCTCTCTCTCTCTATCTCTCTGATTGTCTGTCTGGCTCTCTCTCTCTCTCCCTCTCTCTCTCTCTTCCTATGTCTCTAAAAGTCTGTCTGTCTCTCTCTCTCTCTTTCTGACTGTCAATCTGTCTGTGTCTGTCTGTCTGTCTCTCTCTCTCACACAGGTTCGGAAATGGAAATGTCATGCTCTTCCTGAAGAACCTCCTTCAACGTCACAGCAGCGTCCTTTTTGCGCCTGAGATTTGCACCGAGTTATTAAGACTAATGATCCTCATTTAAATTAAGCAGTGCTCGGTATAGAAAAAAAAAAGAGTGGGGAGGAGGGAGAGAGGAGGGAGAGGGGGATGGGGAGGGGGGAACCTAAGAATGAAATTCTAAAAATGAGCCTCCGCGAAGCAATGAGTTCCGAAATAGCACTTCGTTAAAAATTGTCTCCTTCTTAGGATGAACTTTGGAATCTCGTATCAGCAGCTATTTTGGATTCCCTTGTCCGAGCGAGGGGAAAAGGGGGGGAGAGGGATGGGGGGGGAGAAGCTCGGGGTTGAGGTTGAGGGGGGGGGGTAGAGTTGGATGCACTTTCACCAGAAAAGGAATTTACTTCCGCAAGAAAATGAGCATAGAAAAATAAATAAAAAATGAGCGAAAAATTACGAAAAGGTTCACATAATAGTACCAAGGATATTTTTCTCAATATGTTTAGTTAATATTTTGCAATTAAAGTAAATTAAATACAGATTTCTTTTATATGTTACCAAATCCAGGCTGGATTCCACTATCTCCCCTGATAGTCCTTAATCATTCCCTCATTATGACGAGGCTGCGATAATAAAAAATATAGTTTGTCACGGTTTCAAAACTATGCCTTTTGAGGCCGATTCGAGGAAGGGTTATTGGTTTTAAAGGGGGAAGAGTTGGGAAGGAGGAGGGGGGTTAGTGAATGGAAAAGGAGAGAAATCCTCACATTTTCCAGCCACTTGGAAAGTTTGTGTTTGGTGGATGGCAACCAATTTCACGGTAACCTTCGGAGCTGATGGAAAACCTACAAAGTAACTGTTTCGCTTTTCAGACGATCGTTTTTATATAAATCTTGTTTTTTTTCTTCCTTTTTTTATTTGATTGCTGGAGGTTTAGTTTTTATTCCTCCGTTACGCATTCACTCTCTCGTTTCCTGGATGTAGCGATCTCCCCTTTCTGCAACCTCTTGGAAGAAACCTAATTAGCCTGTAAAAGACTTCCACTCCTTCATGTGTTTTTTTATATAAATCTTGCTTTCACTTTCATTTTATTGCAAAATGCGCCATTTTTTATTCCCCCGTCATGCATGCACTCACTAGCTTCTTGGATTTAGAGGTTTCTCCTTTCCAAAACCTCTTGGAGGACCCCTAATTAGCCTTTTCCAGTTCTGGAAAAGGCCCCCTTTTCCTCTTCTTTCCAAGTACTTCCAGGCTGTGCACCCTTTCCCTAACCAGTCATCTCTCCCTCTACATACCCAAACTATATAAAAAGACTGAATTAAATTACCATAATACTGATACCACTTAAGTTGCATATCATTACATTGCTAACCCTTATAAACCCACAAGAACCTACATAAAATGTAAAAATATTCATCTCTGATGCTTTAACCTCCTTTCATTCGTGTTCAATCAACAGCTACACTTCAGTTCCATAAAGGAGAGTCTACGCAACACTCCCTTCATACATTCCAACCTTGGCTTTCATAGACACTAAAGGTTTCTTCCCAGCTTGCAGAACATAAATAGCATTTTTGTAAATTGCAACCCATATAACAAATATCATTCCACAATAAACTAAGAAAGTTAGATTTTATTAAATTTTTATACAATATACTTCCTTCAAAATCTGAGTTATTTTCATTGCTGACAAATACTGGAAACGGAATCATTTATCTAAGGTTTTCCAAAAAAAAAAAATACAAATGATTTCAACGGATAAATAATTATTGGGCAAAAATTTCGTTGAATATGTAATCGTGCAATCTCTACCTGACTACATAATAATTTTATAGTGATCCATTTTTCAAGGCTTTACAAAACTGCAAAGAATTTCGGTGGATAAACAATTACGCTCAAATTACATTAACTATGCAATCGTGCAATCTCTACATGGGCAACTCTTATCAAATCTTATTATTACACTCATCGCAAAACATTTTTTTTTTCTAAATGATTGTAAGCACATGCTCCCTAACAATTCATATTTGCTCTCCTGTTGCTCTCTGGCTCTAAACGAGGAAAGGAAATATCAAGCATTTATTGAATAAATCGCAGCATATTGATTCAACAAACAGACAGAGGGCTTCAGGGTTGGAGTACAATTAAAAGGGGTGAATAATTGCGTTGGAGAGAGAGAGAGAGAGAGAGAGAGAGAGAGAGAGAGAGAGAGAGAGAGAGAGAGAGAGAGACTTGTACTCAGAAGACTGGAAGTTGAGATTTCAGTTTAACGGGAATTTTGAAGACAACGTTTGGAAGAGAGAAGAGAGAGAGAGAGAGAGAGAGAGAGAGAGAGAGAGAGAGAGAGAGAGAGAGAGAGAGAGAGAGAGAGAGAGAGAGTTGTACTCAGACTGGAATTTGAGAATTTGATTTAATGTTAAGCTTCCAGGCAGCATTTAAAGAGAAACATTACTAAAGCTTTACCTCACCTTATATCGAGTCGAATATATCTACGAGGAAAACAGCAGTAGGGAAACAAACAGACAGACAGACAGACAGAGGAACAGACAGACAGATTTGTCATTTGTTTAATAATCCCATATATGTCATATCTTTATCTCTCAATTTTTATTTTCCTGCTGGGAACCCTTATTCTTCTATCATTCTGCTTTTCCAACTTAGCCGTAGCCTCCTGGCTTTGAACAATAATAATAATAATAATAATAATAATAATAATAATAATAATAATAATAATAATAATAATAATAATAATAATAATAATAATAATAATCACTCGTAGTTGCATGAGTCTTAAAATGCAGGCAACAAATTCACAGTTAGATAACAGTACAAATATACTTACAGATAAATTTCAACAGAGAGCTTCGAGAATCTCTGTAGAAATTCATTTTCAAGATATATTTGTCGGTTACATAACTATGGATTTGCTTCACAACAACAACAACAAAAACAAAAACAACAACAACAACAACACTAATAATAATAATAATAATAATAATAATAATAATAATAATAATAATAATAATAATAATAATAATATAATAATAATAATATTTTAAAAATCTTTATAGTAGCACGAGTCTTCAAATGGAGAAACAAATCCACAGTTATGTAAATGTACATATATTTAAATTTAAAAACAGCAAGGATAAGGGGAACCGACCAGATTCCTGAAAGCTATCCTTGCTGTTTTTAAATTTAAATATATGTACATTTACATAATTGTGGATTTGTTTCTCCAATAATAATAATAATATTCCAGAGAATTCGTTTAGTAAAAAGTCTTTATTTTGTTGTAATAATAATAATAATAATAATAATAATAATAATAATAATAATAATAATAATAATAATAATAATAATAATAATAATAATAGAGGACGATCAGTTAAATAATAAATCTTTGTCTCAGACTACTACTAATACTACCAGTACCACTGCTAATAATAATAATAATATAATAATAATAATAATAATAATAATAATAATAATAATAATAATAATAATAAAATAATAATAATAATAATAATAATATACCCCTCCCGTCGAATTGGAGGACTGTGATAGACCAAAAAATATAATAATAAAAATAATAATGGCCCCAAGAAGTCATATAATACAAAAAAAAACTTATTTAAAAATGAAAAATAAATACGAAACACAAACAAGCAACAGATATACAAGGAATTAAACTAATTACCGAGACTAAAAGAATCCCAGTCTATATGTTACACTCATTAACCAATTCTCTTTATTCTCTTTCTTATTCTCATTCCCTTTTGGAACCGGAACCTGTTTTTTTTTTTTTTCTTTTTTTTTAGCCTCAGAACTCGCAAATAGATTTGATCTCATTACGATTCAACACAAACAACTCTTCAAAGGAAACGTATTCTCGTTTTATTCTATATTTTTCTTTTCTTTTCCGAAAGATTTGATCCAGTCCAAAGAGAATTTAGATAAAAAAAATAGCATTCTTAAATGAGAAA
>NC_061094.1:62637280-62642280 GCF_015104395.2 Macrobrachium nipponense
ACGATCTCTCTCTCTCTCTCTCTCTCTCTCTCTCTCTCTCTCTCTCTCTCTCTCATTTCATATTGCAGTAGGAGATGCAATACGCTCTTGAATAAGCAAAAATCCAGCTGTATTGCATTGGTTACAAATATATGCTTGGCCGATATTTGTCTTACGTATATTTCAGCGAAAGGATATTTCACCAGGTGGATATTTGTCGAAAGGATTTCTGGTTACGAAAAGTAAGAAAAGTAAACGAACAAATAGATACTTATGCAACTGGTGCATTACCTTCGTCAAAAAAAAAATATCGAAATTGATCAATTAAAAACTTGAGTCTTGAAATGGAGAAACAAATCCACGTACAAATAGAAGTAAAAAGTATTGTTTATATATTTGTACAAATACATAACTGTGAAATTGTTTCTCCAAAAACGTAATTGTCGTGATAAGCATGAAACGTTGCTGCTAGGGTTTGTTGTGTGTGTGTGTGTGTGTGTGTGTGTGTGTGTGTGTGTGTTCAGCATGGCTATCTAACCATCCCAGAACATTTAAATTTTGTAAATGACGCTGGTCCTAGATTCTCGGACCCCCGGGGCCAAACTGGCGGCTGTTCTTCATCTCCCCAATTCCAACTAATAGCCCAGGGCCCATAAAGACTTTCAACCACAGAAACACAACTATGCGACCATAGAAAGGCATTTGATGTACCTCAACCTAGGGCATATATCAACTTTCAGAAACAGCGACGCAACTACGGGACCATACGCCAAATGTTTGTGTGGACGTGTATGACAAATGACAGATACGATAGGGACGGGGGGGGTGGAAGGTTAAGAACAAGCTACTGGACCTGATAATTAAAGGTTCAATGATTTTAGTTCATGACTAAATGACAGAGAGAAATTAATGAGCCTGACTTCATCGAAGGGTTGAGAATATGGAAATTAAGAAATCAACTAAATATCAAACTATACTGAGACCTCATCCTGTCAATTAGAAATTTATCGAAACGCGTAATTACACATCATACAATAATTAAGTTAGAAATATCCTTGCAATATCTCAGACTGATGATAAAACTTAATGGCTACTCTGGATTTTTAATCATTCAGCAATGAAACTGCAGTGCCATAATACCTTTATATTCAATGATGACCTAAAAAAAAAAAAAAAAAAACAAAAAAAAAAAAAAAAAAAAAAAAAAAAAAGGGGATATAAAATTATCATCGCCAGGAAAGTTTGTTAAGTGAATAACAAAGTAATTTTTAATAAGTGTTTCTTCCAAAATAAAAATAAACATATAAGTTTTTGTTAGTCAAGTGAAAATATGAATAAATCATATTTTGTAAACAAATAGAATAACAGAGGACGATGAATGAAATAAAAAACGATAACTATACTTTCAAAGGGCTGTAAACTTTTATCTTATTACTTGAGAGAGAGAGAGAGAGAGAGAGAGAGAGAGAGAGAGAGAGAGAGAGAGAGAGTAGGAAGGTTTCCAGGACTGAATAATTTACGCATTACGAGTTCATATTTATATATATATATATATATATATATATATATATATATATATATATTTATATATATTATTGGTTCTTTAAAAAAAAGGCCTTATTCTTGAGCTGATATATGTGTATATATAATATATATATATATATATATATATATATATATATATATATATATATGATTATATATATGTACATGTATGTATTCATACATATACATAAACATTAACATGCATTAAGCTGCAAATTTGTTTCCGTTAATATTCAATTCGCTCAACCTAGGAATTAATATATTTTCATGTTAACAGAAGGGGAATTCTTTATTGATAATAATTTCTTCCCCTCGTGGATTCGAATCAGCGTACAGAGGAGAAATCAAGACTTCAGTGACTTTACCGACTCGGTCAACAAGTAAAAACATCACTGAAGCCCTGATTTCTCCTCTGTGCGCTGGTTCGAATCCATGATAGGACGAAATTATTATCAACCAAAAAATTCCCCTTAGCTTAACATGTATAGAGCGAACTGGATACTAAAGGACATTTGTAGCTTAATGCATGTATATGAATCACGGTGATGTGATAAAAATTCACACAAAGATTAAAATGTTATTAATGTTGAGGTAAGAAATAATTGTACGTTGACCTAATTATCACTGACCTGATTAAAAAATTATTAACATTTTAACAATAATCACTTTATATTCGCGCTCTCCCCTTCCCCTTCCCCCCCCTCCCCCCCTTCCCCCCCCCCCGCCCCCCCATTCACTTCATTTGCGCGCTTAATACCTTTTTACTTGTGTCCAAAACGAACTTCTTTGTTAGTTAGATCTCTTTGATAACATTCATTATTAAGTTAGTTGAAATGTATTTCCAAGCATTCCAGCATTGTCAGTCTATATTCACACAAAGTTAAAAAAAAATATATATGTATATAAACATTACCATCAGTAACATTTGCTTGATCGCTTCACAGAAAGTCATAAACCCACGCAACTAAAATAATAAAAGTTCAGTATTAATTGAAATTAATTTTTCTATTTGCATTTCATTAGAAATGCCACGAGTGTTGTTGACATCATTATGCTTCTTGTTGTTATTTTTTTCTCTCCTTTTAATTTTGAATACATGCGTGGTTTTGGTATATTATAATTTACATTTCATTTTTTTCCAATATGATAAAACACAAACGAACAAAAATGTTCTCTCCGTGTTAGTTCCAAGAGTCTACAGCAAATCTTTCCACCAATTTGCTTTGTTCCGCATTTATCCAGGCACCAGAACCTGCAGATCTTTTCAAAAGCATTATTTTGGTTTCTAGGAGCACCACAACGGCTTACAGAAAGAGTAAAACACTCCAAATACGAATGAAAGGTTGCAAATATAAAACGAAGTTCTTTGCAGTCTATATTCAGATCGCAGGTTGATCAAGGAATGCTCCAATTACCAGCTCAGAAAGGTATGGCACAGTTCTCCCTAATTAAAAGCAATAAACATTATTTACCTGTGACCTTAAACCAAAAAAAACTTCCATTGCTGCAAAATTTTATTATGCCATAAATTGTCGCAATTAGCAGATAGCAGATACAATCAGATGAAACATTAGAGAAGAATTAATGTAAACAACACCCAAAAACAATCATTTTACAATATTGCTTTGTTAGAAACGATACGAGGTCACTTTTAACAAATACTCCATTCGAAGGGTAATTGATTGGACAACTCGATAGCCTTAGCTATTCCCAAATGGAGGATGGAGGAAAAGAATTGATAAAAAAAAAAAAAAAAAAAAGGAGGTAGGATGTAATCCGATGAGACGCAATGGACCTGTCGTTCGGAATGGGGGAAGTTATAAAGATCAGGAAAACTAAATTGGCGAGAGGGACTCATAGCTCTCGCCCGCACGAGTGAATGTATATGTGTGTATGCATATATATGTATATGTATATATATCTATATTTATCTATATATATATATATATATATATATATATATATATATATATATTTATATATATATATATATAATATATAATATGTATATATATATATACATACAGATGTATATATCAAATTTATATACATATACGATATACAATAAAATTTATATACATATATAATATATATATAATATATATACATACATATATATATATAAACGAACTATTAAGAATTGTTATCGAACAAATTAATACAATAGTAATAATAATATTAATAATAATCTTACCAGAAAAAGACCAGCACAAACAAAAGCCATGACCAGAAAAAAAATACGTAATTTATATATATATATATATATATATATATATATATACTATATATATATATATATATATATATATGTATATATATATTACAAACTGTTAAGAATTGTTACCGAGCAAATTAATACAAACAGTGATAATCATAATCTTATAACAAAAATTAAAAACAAGAACACAGCATAAACAAGAGCCATGACAACACAATTAGTACCTTGCACGCACCACCTTACGGCCTTGAGAACCTCCCCCCCCCCCCCCCCCGACCCCCACCCCGCCAAACCTCCCACACTCCCCATTCCCACATCATCATTGATCTGAGCTTAAGCCTTTATCTCCGAGAAAGCAATAGAGCCCCATAAGTCGACGAGCTACGAGGAACCAGGCTGCTAGCTGAGCAACATGGAGGAGGAGGAGTCTAAAATATATAGGATCTCCAAAAGTGAAGATTAGTGTACCTTATTATTGTTAAAATGTACCAAAGAGAAAGCATTACTGTTGTTTATTGAAGGTACTTATTAATAGGCACGTAGGTAATAGACAGGGAATTAATGGTGATATATAAGAACAGTTGACTAAAAAGATTAGTGTAGTTGATTATTGTTTATATATAGGTCTATCACTGGGAAACTATCATAGTTGTTTACTGAATGTATATACGTCAATATTCCATCCGGTAGACACATAGGTAATGACAAGTAATTAATGGTAATTTCAATAATGATAACGACAGATTTATGATTGAATTACCGTCGTAGCAATTTTTATAATTAATGGGTATATTCTGAAACATTAAAAGGAATACGCTCACAAAATTATGAATAATCCTTTTAAAACATCACATACTACAGTATATATCATGTCTACAGTACGAAGCTGGACTAAACATTAAAACGACAATGATAACTTAACTATCAATATAATAAAATCTAATATTAGTGGCATGAATTATTTGAAAAATCACTATATTTACATATTACATCAATTTTGTTTTCAAAAGCCAAAATGATCTTAAAATGCCTTAAAAGATTAAAATCTTGAACGTTGTACCGTCCCACATAGAGTAGCTCAACTTTATGGGAGTAGGGTAAGAGTGGTTGTTTGTGTGTGTGAGAGAGAGAGAGAGAGAGAGAGAGAGAGAGAGAGAGAGAGAGAGAGAAGAGAGAGAGGGAGATGTAAAAGACGCTGAAAGACATATGTCAACCGGGATTGCTCTTTAAGAGAGAGAGAGAGAGAGAGAGAGAGAGA
>NC_061094.1:62658564-62666064 GCF_015104395.2 Macrobrachium nipponense
CTTTTATAAAATAGATAAAACTTGGTTAGAAGGTATCGGGTGTGATTGTCTCATATACACACACACACACACACATATATATATATATATATATATATATATATATATAATACAATATACATATATATATATATATAGTATATATAATATATTATATATATATATATATATATATATATATATAGTATATATATATATATATATATATATATATATATATATATATATATATATATATATATATATATTATATATACCTATATATATATGTGTGTGGTGTGTGTGTGTGTGTATTTTTTCTCATTGGTTCTGCAATGAAACTTCAAAGAATGAATAAGACAAGACAAATTATGTATAAATATAAATAAGAAATGAAAACCTTGGTATATAAGCGTCATACAATAAATACGAATGAAAAACAACGGCTCTTCTACTCGTATCATTACTATTCTCAGCTTGATTCGCTACGGCATATGAAATAGTAGCACTAATCGTTCACTGCAGCAGGATGCATAATAGTCTATATCAAAAAGTGCTCATTTTAAGTACACAGTACCACACCAAAGCCTTTGAAAAACGGGCGTTCATTCTAGTTGAATAAAATTGCAACAATAAAAAAAACAAGATAATACCTCACACAAAGAGGCTTTTGTTGATCAGCCGGACAATATAACAGCCGAATCATGTAGATAGTAAATGAATATGCATTATGTAATATGTATATGATATATATAATGGAAATATTCTGTACCGATTTCCATTACACATAATAAATAAAACACGTATCGTCACTTTGTGTTTACATTTTATCTAAATGTAATGCCAATGCACCAAAAATGCATATTCAGGTTAATATACTTTACACACACACACACTAATATATATATATATATATATATATATATATATATATATATATATATATATATATATATATATATATATATATATATACATATATATATATATATATATATATATAGATATATATATATATTGTTCATTAAGCTACAAATGTCCTTTATATCAAATTCGCTCTCTGTTTTCATATTTGTTAATCAAGGGGAATATTTTTAGTTGATAATAATTTCGTCCTCTCGTGGATTCGAACCAGCGTAAGGAGGAGAAATCATCGGACTTCAGTGAGGTCACCGACTCGGCCAACTTGTGGCAGAGCGAATTGGATATTAAAGGACATTTGTAGCTTAATGCATGTGTATGAAACACGGTGATGTGATAAACATTCATGTATAAATATATATATATATATATATATATATATATATATATATATATATATATATATATACATAATATATATAATATATATATATATATATATATATATATATTTATATATATATATATATATATATATATATATATAGTTCAGAAGTCAACAATAACTCACAGGGGAGGCGCTAATGATGAGATTACGGTCGAAAACATTGAGCTTAATCATGCATGCTTAGCGTTTGCCGTTTTATAATAGCAATGGTATTAACTAGGCGTGATCAACGGTGTGGTGCCATCCGGACTTCGGATGAGTAAGCAGTGGCAGTGTGTGAGTCACATTTCAAGTCGGATGATCCGTTAATGCGCGAAACATTTCGTATCCGGATTTTAGAATTAGCTGTCTCCGTTACGCATAAAACTTGAAGCTTTCTGGATCTCGATATGATTTCAACTGGTATACTTGTAACGTATACTAAATTATTATTATTATTATTATTATTATTATTATTATTATTATTATTATTATTATTGTTGTTGTTGTTGTTGTTGTTGTTGTTGTTGTTGTTGTGTAATAAAAATCCACAATTAGATAGCAAAACATATTACCTATGTATAATATAGTTTCCTATACAATTGTGGACTTATTACACGGATTGTTTTTCACGAGATTGAGAATTTCTTAACAATTATTATTATTGGAGAAACAAATCCACAGTTTATGTAAATGTACATAATGTTTAAATTTTAGAACTTTAGGGATAGCTTTCGGGAGAATCTGTTCGGTTCCCCTTACAAAACGAACAGATTCCCGAAAGCTACTCCCTTGAAGTTTTTAAATTTTAAATATATGTACATTTACATAACTGTGGATTTGTTTCTCTATTTGAAGACTCGTGCTACTACTATTATTATTATTATTATTATTATTATTATTATTATTATTATTATTATTATTTCTGAAGATAATGTCCTATCCACATGGAACAAGGCTACAGGGGACATTGGCTTTGAATTTCAAGCTTCCAAAGAATATGGTGCTCATTTGAAAGAAGTTACAGAAGATAATATTAAATACAGGAAGAGGAGAATAGATATTAAAAAAGATAAAAAAATATTATAACAGTTATTAGAAAAGAAAAAAATGGTGTTCATTTGAAAGAATTTACAGAAGATAACATGAAATACAGGAAGAGAAGAACAGTTATTAAAAAATAAAGAGATAACAGTTATTAAAAAAGAGGAAAAAGAGATGAGTCAATAGATAAATAGTTAAAGTCAATAATATTTTCCACTCCTAAAAAAATATTCAAGGGAAAAGAAAATTTACAGAAGATCATAGGAAATACAGAAAGAAGAGATCAGTTATAACAACAGAAAAAGATAAAGTAATAAATCAACAAAAAATATATAAAAATAGCGATGTCTCCAAACAAACAAAAAAATGTTCGAGAATATAATAATTCACTTCATTTGTAACCGGAAGTCTCTTTCCGGTTACAAAATGAAGTGCTAATTATAATAGTTATCAGGGAAGTAAAATTTCTAAATTCTATCTGTCTCTTGTCATCAAATAAAAGAAGCAAGACAGAATAAGATAAATGAATAAATTGAAAGACAACTAGATGAAAATAGCGATATTTCCCACCCGACAAAAAAATATTCAAGGAGAAGATAAATAATATCTAATTTGTAACTAAGATTTTCTCTTTCATAATAAGAGTCGTCAAGGGTTTGGGATTTAGGTATTCACTCTCCCGTCATCTGATAAGAGAAACAAGACCTTAAGGAGCCGACGGGGTTGAAAATGACTTCTGTCAGGTGGAATAATGTTCTTACAATATCACGGAAATGTACCTCGAAACAAAAGGCCTGATTTATTATTGTTTGTGAGACTAAGGACTGTGTCTGCACAGGCTTGTGCTGTCTTCAAAGGTTTGTCGTTAATAAAGATTCCTCGAGTGGCAATTTGATTTTGGATGAGTGATATGAAATGTACTTAAGGTGAATGATATCTCTCTCTCTCTCTCTCTCTCTCTCTCTCTCTCTCTCTCTCTCTCTCTCTCTAAAACACTTTGGCTTAAGTCCATTTCTATCAAGATTAGTCGCCTGCAGTTTTGTTAAGAGAAAGTATTTGTCTCCTATTTTTTATTTCCTCGTATTTTTAATTTCCTCGGTTTATTTTTCTCCTATTTTTTAATTCTGCCTTTTTTATTTTCCTATTTTTATTTTGCTCCTTTATTATGTCTTTTTTTATTCCCCTCCTTTTTTTGTATTTTACTCCTTATTTCCTCCTCTTTTCATTTCCTCTGATTATTTCCTTCTATTTAATTCCACCTTTTCTTATTAACTAAAGTTTTTATTCCCTCCTATTTTTATTTCCTCCTGTTTTTGTTTCTCCCTATTCTTATATCCTACTTTTTTATTTCATCCTTTTTTATTTCCTCCTTTTTTTTATTTTACTCTTCTTATACACTACTTTTTTTTTTATTTTACTCTCCTTATTTCCTTATTTCTTCCTTTTTATTTCCTAGTTGATTACCTCCATATTTTTATTTATTCCTTTTTTCAATTCCCTGTTTCTTTCTTCAATCTTTAATTCCCTCCTTTTTTATTTCCTCTTTTTATCCTCTCTATTTTGTTTCCTCCTTTTATTTTACTCTCCTATTTCTTCCTTTTTACCCCATAGCTTATTGCCTCCTATTTTTATTTACTCCTTTTCTTATTTCCTTGTTTCTTTCCCCCTTCTATTATTTCCTCTATTTTTTCCTTCTTTTTTTATTCTACTCTAATTATTTCCTCTTTTTTATTACCTCCTTTTTTCCATTTCCTCCTTTATTGTTATTTCGACCCGCGGACGAAATCTGCCGAAATTCCCGCTGCTTCGTCCGAAGTTCCTGGGGGAGCCTTTTTTTCTTTCTGGGGTTGCAAAGTTGGCTTCCATCGTCTTCAAGGGACTTAAAAAAAAAATCAATTAGGAGCGAGAGAATCGTCCCAGATAATTAGAATTTCTGGGCCGCCCCTCCGGGCGATATTGCTATAGAAAATTGCTGCGCATATTATCATAACGGAGGATGAGCTTTTAGTGTTCCTTTTACCTGGCGAGAGAAATGTTAATGGAGTTTTATTCGCGAATTTTAATTATTTTCTCTGAAATCAATCCTTCCGCTTCGCGGAAGGGTTTTTGTTGGGGTTCTATTCGCGAATTGTAATTATTTTCGCTGAAATTAATCGTTCCCCTTCGCAGAAAAACTTTTGATGGAGTTTTATTCGCGAATTGTAATTATTTTCGCGGAAATTAATCTTTCCCCTTCACAGAAAAGTTGTTAATAGAGTTTTATTCGCGAATTATAATCATGTTCGCTAAATTAAACCTTCCGCTCGCAGAAAGATTTCTGAGGGGATTTTATTCGTGAATTATATTTATTTTCGCTGAAATCAAAACCTGCCAAATCCTGCGATGCTCAGTTTACTGATTCTGTCGTGTCATTTCTGAAAAATGCGGAGCTACGCAATTTACCTTTTTATAAACGAAATATCTAATAAGATACAGAAATAACGAAGTGGCATTTATTATTGAAATTTAATTACTGAAATTAATATCTACCGTATTTATACCAATTAGAATACGTCACATTACTTTGCAGCTTCTGTCAGATTTTTGTGTTTTTTGGGAATTCATACATACACCATGAATTAATCACCAGATATTTATTGCAATAATACATTCCCATTGTTCAAGTACAAAAGTTTGCATTTTTCTTCTATTATTTATGCCTTTGTTTCTCTAGTGTTCTTTCTGCTTTTTTTTTTTTTTTTTTGACAAACGAGGGAACCTCTCTCATCTGTAGTACTAACGAGATGACAAATTTACGTTCAATTATTGTATGACAGACGAGCTCCTTTATATGATATATATGTCACCGTCAGAGGACAAGGGTTTTCAATGACTTTTACCGTTAATTTCAATTGTTTTTTCGACAAGCCCGCCATTCAACTTGTTTATATCGTATATCCTTCTGGTTGTATTAGCTAAAGCAATTGCTTAAGGATATTTTTCTTTTTTTATATTTCAGGTGATTATATCTTATATTAGTCGGCTTAGATTTGCTAAGACAAAAAATATTTACGGATATTTTTCTTATTTATTTATTTTTTTTTCTGGCGATTATATCTTATTATCCCTCTGGATATATTAGCTAAGGCCATACTAGGATTATTTTCTTTTTTTTATCTATATTCTGGCGATTATATCCTATATCCATCTGCTTAAATTAACTGAGGCAATACTTGCGGATATTTTTATCATTTTTATTTCTGGCAATTATATCGTATATCCATCTGGAAGTGAATTCCAGAGTTTGAAAGTAGAAGGTAAGGATCCTATTGGACTTTGTAATGAATACATATATATACGTGCATACATACATACATATGTATATGTGTATTTATATATATATATACAACCAAAGGGCAGGCAGGTGACGACCAAGGAATACCTCAAATCAGGCGTTGACTGAAGGAAACAGGCCAATCTATATAGTTCTTTATTTCTTAACGTTTCGTAATAACATTTATTTACATCTTCTGGAATCTGTCAATTAATTAAAATAATAATATAAAACAATCTTAAATTTACTAAAAATTCAAAAAAATCGTAAAAAGACTAAAATTTACTAAAATATACAATTGCAGAAAAATTATTATTTAAAAGCTGGAACCGCCACCAACCTTAAGTTGAAGAGAGAGAGGAAAGTCTGAATAATAGGAGACAACAAAAGAGGAGACACGTTAACTAAGGTACAGTTGGATGGAGGAGGTTTGGGTATTCAAACAGGGAACCCAGCTGCTTAATGAGTAACGACTCTAAAATGGGTGCTCTTGGGGGTGCTGTTTACCCTATGATGCAAAAATCGTCTCTTTCGATAAGCGTTTTGCAGATTTTTGCATGGTTCCTGATATTTGTGAATGTTCAGGGTTGGATTGAGCCTACTTCCTGTTCGGAAACTTATTCCACGATGAAAATCGATTCTGACCTTCAGTAACCTCTTCGTAGATCCCACGTAAGTCCCAGAGTTACACCTTTGGGCAAGTATATTTATATATTACAGTTTGAGGTCAAAGAAGAAGAGGACTCAATCGATCTGATATTTAAAAGAAAGAAAGACCCTTTTTCTGAAGGAGTCATCATGTAAAAATGGAAATTTTGCATAAATGACTAACAACTTTGGTACCGTGATAAATGTTTTCGTATTGTTAAAAAACTGCTTATTAAGAAAACTCCGAAACCTCTTCATAAAATAGTTTTTGAGGGAAGCAATTATTTTTAAAAATATTCCAATAGGTAATTTATTTCCTGATTGAAGGAATGCCAGTTTGATGTAATAAAAAATGCCCTATGTATAAGAGTTGACAATGAATTAAGCTTAAACTGATAAAAACATGAGCTGTAATAATTAGATCCTAGACCCGTAAAAGTTTCTTCCTAAAAAATCAGAAGTGTTAAAAGAACCATTCTCTCGTGTAACGAGTACATCTAAATAAGCCAGTTGACTATTTTCCTCTCTTTCGACCGTAAACTTAATATTGTTTATGTTGGGAATTAACATACGCTAAGAAGAGTCAATATCAGAGTTTCTCTTGAATAATGCGAATGTGTCATCCACTTACCTCACGTAAAAAATAGGTGAAACCTGGAGAGACAATCATCAAGCAAGCGCTCCTCCAGGGAGGACATGAAGATGTTAGCGAATGTCGGGCCCAAAAGGAGAGCCCATGGCTACACCGTCTGTTTGTTTTTTTAAAAAGTTTACCATAAAAAACAAAGGGAGTGTCCCGCACTGCTAATTCTAAAAATGTTTTAAAATGAGACCGGTTAAAATTTGCTAAAAACGGAATCGGGTTCAGGAAATATTTCATCTAATATGATGTCAATTTTTCCTCCACGGGGACATTTGTGAATAGAGATTTCCACATCTAAACTGGCCATTAGTAAACCTGAAGTCTTGTGATAAAATTTTTGTCTTCAAAATGGTACGAGTTATTCAGAGTAAAATTATTTTTTGTTAGTGGTTCAAGTAAGGGTACCAAAAAGTTAGCTTATTTATAATTAGGCGTATTGTAAGATGCCAGAATGGGCCTCAAAGGAGTATTGGGCTTATGTATTTTGGATCATCATATGGAATTCTATATGGGTTGCCCAAAATACATAAGCCCAATACTCAGAGAATTTAACATTTTGATGGTGATTGGAGTAGTAATGAACAA
>NC_061094.1:62671064-62676064 GCF_015104395.2 Macrobrachium nipponense
GAATTCAATACCGGGTACTGCTTCAATCTGTCACATCCGAGTAGTCACGAAGGAAAAATCGATTTGTCAGTAGAAAGGGAGAGATTGCCTTTGAAGTTTTACTCAGTGCTACATCCTGTTACAGTCAGGAAGGAAAATCGAGGTATCCATAATTTTCTACGTTTTCGATTAGCATGTTTATGTATTCTTGTTTTTAAAGTCTGTGTGATAAATAATGTATTGTGTGATGAGAGCTTTGGTCAGGTGGTCAGCGTTAACTCTATGTGCGGGTGTTAGAATTTCTTCATGTGTGTATTAGGCTTCTCGAAGTGACGAGCGTATCCAGAACGTTTGCAGAAAGAGGGAAGTTAAGAGGTCATGGCATTTATTACAATGAGTTATGTTTCTGGTGAGAATTACCTAATAGAAGACATATATAGCATATATATATGAAGTATATTACTATATTATATATATATATATATATATATATATATATATATATAATATATATATATATATATATATATATATATATATATATATATATTTATATACACACATATAATTTTATCATTACACAGTTGTTCCGTGCATTAATACAATTACTAACAATTACTAACAGGACCTCATTGAAACTAGATGGTAGTACCATCAAATTTCAATGACGTCCAGTTGATATATATATATATATATATATATATATATATATATATATATATATATATATATATATATATATATATATATATATATATATATATATATATATATATAGATATATATATATTAAATAATACTATAACGCGAGAAGGAGAGACAGAAAAGAGACACGAGTTAAAAGCAAAAGAGAATTAGCCTAAGAACACAAGAGAATAATTAAATAAACCCAAAAAAGGAAAAAAAAATAAGGGAAAAACCAGTGTTAAACGTTCGTCGAATATTTATGCAAATGGAAGAAAAGGGAAGTGAAAATACGTCGGAGGGTCTGGCTTCTCTGCTTTTGTAGTTTTCCAACGCTTTTTTAATTGGTAATTCTCCTTAAAAGGAAACCACTTGAAGGGAGGAACTGAATAATAATAAATAATAATGATAATAATAATAATAACGCGCGAATTCATTTCAGATTTAATTACCGAAGAAGAACGAGTGATTTGATCACGAATCATAATTAGCAGAATTCGTCAAGGACTGGCATATTTTCAAGGCAGATTTTGTCAAGTGCTCTACACTTGAGAGAAAAATGGGACACTTGTTTATTTAGGTCATTTCGCATAATGGGAAGAGGGTTTGCACAAGGAAGTAAATATGTTATTTTCTTTCTCAGTCTCTTGGAAAGATTCTAATTTTTTCAGCTTGGTTTTCTTCGTCAATCTGTCACTGTCAACTTGGATGTTAAGGAATGAAATTTATGTCGCCGATATTTTATGTCTTTTTTACACACACACACCCATATATATATATATATATATATATATATATATATATTATATATATATATATATATATATATATATATATATATATATATATATATATATATATATATATATATATATATATATATATATATATATGTATAACTGAATCACGAAAGTTAGGAACATGATAAATCCATAAATAAAGATATATGCCAAGAAGGAAAATAAACGAAGGAGTATCTACGAGACCTTTCGACGTTAAACGTCCTTTACTAAGCAGAAACTGACATACATGAGGAAAAAGACAATACAAGAAGATTCGTATAACTGACAGATATGGATTATAAAGAGATTAGTACCTAGAATCCGACAAACCTGGAAGATGAGTAACCTTCCCAAACAAGCATAAACAATGGGTGCAATTAAAAGTTTAAGACAATCATCTCAGATACAAGGACAAGACAATTAAAGGATTATAGGTGACAGGTATTCAGAACTTTGGTAAACAAAACCAAATTCACAATACATATTCACAATACATGTCAGACATACATTACAACGAAGATAACTCTAAGGCAACTAATTTTTATTTAAGTCTGTAATTATATCTTTGAGGTCATTCTTAAACATGTTACAAATACAAGGATCTAAATGAAAAAGGCCACGAATCACATTGAAATTACAATGAAAAGTAAGTTGTATTAAAGCAGATTCTAAAAGATTTCGTGATAAGACATCTCTTGACCTTGCAATTACTGAACTACCAACCCAATTTATTCGGTGGTTGTTTTCACTTAAATGAATGAATATTGCATTAGATGTTTGCCCAGTTTTTACAGAATATTTATGCTGGCTTAGCCTTACTTCTAGGCCCTTGCTAGACTGTCCGAGATAAAATGAGGGACAATCCATACATGGAATTTTATATATTATGTTGTTGCTTTCTCTGGGGCCATTTTTTTATTAACATTCCTTTTAGTGTGTTATTATAGGAAAAAACAAGGTTGACATTAAAAGCTTTTAACAACGATTTATTGGTTTCAAATCCGTTAAAATAAGGCAAACTGAGAATGTTCTTAGAATTTTCTTTCTGCGTGTTACTTACACTATAAAACTTTTTGTGGGCTTTATTATAACAAATATCTAATATATGTGAAGGATAGCATAAATCTTTCCCTATTTTTCTTATGTATTCAATTTCTTGATCCAAATATTGTGGACTGACAATGCGCAATGCTCGTAAAAACATAGAAGAAAAAATTGATATTTTTATGTTAAGATAGTGGCCTGAGAAGAAATGAACATAAGTTAAGTTGTTGGTCGGTTTCCTATAAATACTGAATTTACATTGAAATGGTTCTCTATGAATCAAAACACCTAAGAAAGGGAGGCAATTGTCTTTTTCTAATTCTAAAAGGTGTCATGGATGATGCTACCCAGTCAGAAGGAATGAGCGACTCATAGCGAATTTCTTCTTAGCGAATTTAAGAGACTGGGGATTAATCGTTTAGAGAGAGAGAGAGAGAGAGAGAGAGAGATTGACAGAGAGAGAGAGAGAGAGAGGTTCTTGAAATAGTTAAGATTGTTGAAAAGTAAAATTATGTTTATTTCATATGTATTTTTCATGTATATATATATATCTATATATATATATATATACATATATATATATATATATAGATATATATATATATATATATATGCTGTAGTGATGAGAGAGAGAGAGAGAGGGGGGGAGAGACCTTACAGCTGTAAGGTCTCTCTCTCTCTCTCTCTCTCTCTCTCTCTCTCTCTCTCTCTCTCTCTCTATATATAGTATATATATATAATATATATATATATATATATATATATATATATATATATATATTATATATATACATCCAATGCAACGCGACAGAAAACGAAAGAAATTAATTGTCGAAACGAAAACAATCAACGCAGAGTTTCCTAAAGCCGTAAAATTAGTTTCAATGGAGACTAAAAAGCGTAGATGAATTCGTTCTCGTTATCTGCAACGGAAGAGACTGTTTGCCCATTAAGGGAGAAAACTGAAACAAATGCGCAGCCGTACAGGAAAGCAATTTAGGGCAACGCCCGTAAAAAAAACCCATTGAAAACTCGAAGTGTAATATATATGGGATATTTTTCTCTTTATCTCTTCCGTCTATGGAGTGTCAATGGATGTTCGTGTTTTGTTGCGTGAAAGCTGTTTCGTGTATAAGAGGAGGAGGCATTGCACGCGTTTTAGTAGTGTTTCCTAAATGATCGTTCTTGGGGTGATCTTAAACAATGGCATTTTTAGGTCGCATTTCAGCCGTTTGTCTGATATACACACATATATATATTATATATATATATATATATATATATATATATGTATGATATATATATATATATATATATATGTATATATATATATATATATATATATATATATATATATATATATATATATATATATATGTGTGTGTGTGTGTGTGTGTGTTGTGTGTGTGTGTGTGTATGTGTGTGTGAGTGCGTGTGTGTGTATTATATATATATATATATATATATATATATATATATATATATATATATATATATATATATACATATATATATATATATATATATATATATACATATATATATATGTATATTATGTATATATAGAAAATTATAATATATATATATATATATATATAATATATATATATATTATATATATATATATCATGCTACAATGTCCTTTAATAATCTAATTCGCTCTACCTCGGAAGCTTCACTGACGTTCCTGGGTTTGAAAGGATCCATAGGTTCGCGCCCTGGTCCAGGCAAATCTATTATCGAGAAAAAATTCCCCTTCGGTTAAGCATATATGAAAATATATTAATTCCGAGGTAGAGCGAATTAGATATTAAAGGACATTGTAGCTCGATATAGTATAATGAATCACGGAAATGTGATATGACTTATATATATATATATATATATATATATATATATATATATATATATATATATATATATATATATATATGGGCTTCATTAATCTCATTCCGCAATTATTTCATATGCAACAATACCACAGACTTCTATATATACCTCTTTTTTTTATCACCTTCCGTTAATCAGTCTCACAATTATTTCCTCTATAACATTGGTCATAGACTTCTATAGCGATATACATATATATATAGCTATATATATATATATATATATATATATATATATATATATATATATATATATGTATATATATAGTATATATATGTATATATATATCTTGTCAAAACCGAGTTTACGATTGTTCCATCAACAGAAACTCAAAACTTCCGCAGTCTCGGCTCTGATTGGCTGTCAGTTAGTTGTCTGACGGGACAATGAGCGAAGTACGCCGATGCGATCTCAATAAGGAAGACAAACGCTCGTTAATCGGACCAGCGGATGCTGTTCGCTGGTCCTCACTTCGACGAAGACGGTGAGCATAGTCGCCAAGTTTTACGGTACATGCGCATCGGCTTCCAATCGAGCTACTAATGAATTGGAACGTGTGGAGAATGGCAAGAGATGGACTCTCGCCTGATTTTGCGTTTTCGTACTCTGAATTGGCAACTT
>NC_061094.1:62693564-62696064 GCF_015104395.2 Macrobrachium nipponense
TTGCTGTTGCTGTTGCTGCTGCTGCGAGATCGTCTGGAGGCAATAACAGATCGTCGCTAACGACGCGGGTAAAATGGAAGGGAATGGCAGAACGATCAAAGCAAGGCCAATCGTTGCCGCTGCTTCGTTAGCGCTGCAATTAACGGGATCCGGTGGAGTGACTGGGACACGAACAACACTCCTGGGGAAGGGAAATTTGTGATTGTAGGGTAGTTTAAACAGACTGAAGACAGAGAGACAGACGAAAACAATGGCTCATTTAAGCAGAGACTGATCGACAAACAAACAGTGACTTGTACTGGGAACAGAGAAAGATTCAATGGTTTCGTTTTGAATTGAATAGTGTTTCTTTTTTTAAAATTGAATTCCCACTGAGGAACAGAGAAAGATTCAATGGGTTCGTTTTGCATTAAATCGTGTTTCTTATTTTGTAAAATTGAATTCCCACTATGGAACAGAGAAAGATTCAGTGGGTTTCGTTTTGCATTAAATCGTGTCTCCTTTTTCTTTAATTTGAATTCCCATACACAAGCTTATAAATACGGATTTATAACTTTTCAGTGAAATGCATCGAAAAATTGTTTATCAAAGGCACAGGCTATAATACAATGTCCTGTGATTTTTCTCTTGACGAGGTTGTCAACAACATTGTTAGTTTCGGAATCAAATCTTGATATTTAATCTCCGAAGTATCTTATTTTCTAAAGCACCTTAAGCTCAAGTATTTCAAAGGATATCTTCGGGACCGGCAGCTATTTATCAGTACAATTAACACCTTTCTTGTATATTACCTTTGCTATTTTCATATGCTGAAGCCACTGAACACTTCAGAAGAGAAAAAGATTTCGTTGACAGATTACAGAATAAAATCGCACTTTATCATCATCATCTCCTTTCATCTATCACCCCGCCTTCTTATTCATCACGCTCTTTTACCAACATTTACCAACCTTTCATTTTCTCTCTATGATCCTTTCCTCCAAGCTATGCTCCATTGCTATGACGATCGTCGTTTTTTTTTTTTTTTTTTTTTTTTTTTTTTTTTTAAGATCCGACTCGGAGCTTATCAAGATGCAGGGTGGGATGCTGCCTCTCCCCATATGCAGTTCGCCTCTGGTGTTATTTGGAGCTTATCCCTATTTTCAAAAGCGCTGAATCAAGGGCAATCATTGACAATTCTTTTCTTTTTCCCAGACGGGACTTGCAATTTCATTTCCGTGTGAGATTTATTACTTTTATTTCTCTTTCTTTTCCTTTTTCTTTTTTTTTTTTTTTGCTGTGTCAGAATTCTCAAGAGGGTCCTAACTCTTAAAGTGTTCTATTCATCTTTACTTTTACTTATACGATTTATCGCTTTTATATTATTATTATTATTAATTTTTTTATGTCTTGGCAACCTTAGGAGCCCTTAATTTTTGCAATCTTCCATTCACCATTTACTGTAATTCGCCTTTTACCATAAGTAAAAGATGTTTCATTATTAAAAAGTCACAATACGTTGAAAATCAAGCCGTGGTTTCTTATTCTCTTGGCAAACCACAAGAAAACAATTCCTTATAGTATATTAAAGTACCCTCATACTGTCTAATACCGGGAAAAGTGTAAAATTACGTCATTTTTTTTGTATGAAATGTTTCCGAAAACATTTTCTGGGATGAATTATAGAAAAAGAATCTTGAAATTAAATTTTTCTTTTTAATTCAGTCCGTTCTTCTAGGGAAAGAACTTTTTCGTATCATCATCACTTTACTTATTTTTTCTAAAGCATCCCTCATCATTTTTTTTTTTTTGTTTTTTTTTTTTTGGAGTATGAAATGCTTCCGAAAATATTTTCTGGGAAGAATTATTTAAAAAATTATCTTAATCTTAAGTTTTATTTTTCCAATCCATTCTTCAAGAGGAGGAACTTTTTCGAATCATCACCACTTTCTTTACTTTTACTTGAGCATAGAAATAATTTCAGAAAATGATTTTTGAAGGTAACTATATTAAAAAACTCTTTGATATATATAATCTTCAGTTCCACAAAATTTCAATCATCATAATTTTGCACGGTACGACATTCATCGGCAAATTCACAAAGTAACTAACTTGCAAGTCTTTACAGTCAAATCAAAAACAAAGCATCTAACTGTCGAACTGTTAAGTAAACTTTAAAAAGAAAAAAAATACAACTGTTGATCAAAAACAGTCAATCACAAACATTACCTGTCGCCAGTGCTAAAAGTCAAATAAAAAACAATGTACTACCTGCCAGTGCTAACAACTAATGAAAACAAAGTACTACTCCAAGTGCTAACAGTCAATCACAAACAAAGTATCTACCTGCCAAGTGCTAACAGTCAATCAAAGACAAATGTATCTACCTTGCCAAGTGCTCAACAGTCAGCAAAAACACGTAGTACGTCAATCTACCTTTTAAGGGTCCAACAACAGTCAATCAACAACAAAGTACCTACTTGCCATGCGCTAACAGTCAATTTAAAACAACGTATACTAC
>NC_061094.1:62701064-62711064 GCF_015104395.2 Macrobrachium nipponense
ACTGAATAATAATAATAATAATAATAATAATAATATAATAATAATATAATAATAATAACGCGCGAATACATTTCAGATTTAATTACCGAAGATGAACGAGTGATTTGATCACGAATCACTGATTAGCAAATTCGTCAAGGACTGGTATATTTTCAAGGCAGATTATCACAGCTTTTGTCAAGTGATCTACACTCAAGAGAAAAATGGGACACTTGTTTATTCATGTCATTTCGCATAATGGGAAGAGGGTTGGCACAAGGAAGTAAATGTTATTTTCTTTCTCAGTCTCTTGGAAAAGATTCTCATTTTTTCAGCTTCGTTTTCTTCGTCAATGTGTCACTGTCAACTTGAATGATAAGAAATGAAATTCATATCGCCGATATTCTGTCTTTTTACACACACACACACCCATATATATATATATATATATATATATATATATATATATATATATATATCTATATATATATATCAAATGTATAACTGAATCCACGAAAGTTATGGAACATGATAAATCCATAAATAAAGATATATGCCAAGAAGGAAAATAACGAAGGAGTATCTGCGAGACCTTTCGACGTTAAATGTCCTTTACTAAGCAGAAACTGACATACATGCGGAAAAAGACAATACAAGAAGATTCGTATAACTGACAGATATGGATTATAAAGAGATTAGTACCTAGAATCCGACAAACCTGGAAGATGAGTAACCTTCCCCAACAAGCATAAACAATGGGTGCAATTAAAAGTTTAAGGCAATCATCTCACAACACAGAGACAATTAAAGGATTATAGGTGACAGGTATTCAGAACTTTGGTACAAAACCAAATTCACAATACATATTCACAATACATGTAAGACATACATTACAACGAAGATAACTCTAAGGCAACTAATTTTTATTTAAGTCTGTAATTATATCTTTGAGGTCATTCTTAAACATGTTTACAAAATACAAGGGTCTAAATGAAAAAGGCCACGACTCACATTGAAATTACAATGAAAAGTAAGTTGTATTAAAACAGATTCTAAAAGATTTTCGTGATAAGACATCTCTTGACCTTGCAATCACTGAACTACCAACCCAATTTATTCGGTGGTTGTTTTCACTTAAATGAATGAATATTGCATTAGATGTTTGCCCAGTTTTTACAGAATATTTATGCTGGCTTAGCCTTACTTCTTTAGGCCCTTGCTAGACTGTCCGAGATAAAATGAGGGACAATCCATACATGGAATTTTAATATATTATGTTGTTGCTTTCTCTGGGGGCCATTTTTTATTTACATTCCTTTTAGTGTGTTATTATAAGAAAAAACAAAAAACAAGGTTGACATTAAAAGCTTTTAACAACGATTTATTGGTTTTCAAATCCGTTAAAATAAGGCAAACTGAGAATGTTCTTAGAAATTTTCTTTTCTTTCTGCTGTGTGCTTACACTATAAAACTTTTGTGGGCTTTATTATAACACTATCTAATATATGTGAAGGATAGCATAAATCCCATTCCCGATTTTTTCTTATGTATTCAATTTCTTGATCCAAATATTGTGGACTGACAATGCGCAATGCTCGTAAAAACATAGAAGAAAAAATTGATATATTTTTTTGTTAAGACGGTGGCCTGACAAGAAATGAACATAAGTTAATTTGTTGTCGGTTTCCTATAAATACTGAAATTTACATTGAAATGGTTTCTCTATGAATCAAAACATCTAAAAAGGGAAAGGGAGGCAATGTCTTTTTTTAATTCTAAAGTGTCACGGATGATGCTACCGCCAGTCAGAAGGAATGAGCGACTCAAAAAGCGAATTTCTTCTTAGCGAAATTCAAGAGGACTGGGGATTAATCGTTATAGAGAGAGAGAGAGAGAGAGAGAGAGAGAGAGAGAGAGAGAGAGGTTCTTGAAATAGTTAGTTTTGTTGAAAATTAAAATAAATTAGTTTATTTCACATGTATATATATATATATATATATATATATATATATATATATATATATATATATATATATATATATTTTGATGGTTTATTTTCATAAGGTTATTATATTTTCGTCTACTTCACTTCTTTCTTATGTCATAGTTTTTTTCTTTGCCATACATAATACTATATAATATATATATATATATATATATATATATATATATATATATATAAAATAGGAGAGAGAGAGAGAGAAGAGGGGGGGGCCGAGGACAAGACTTAACAGCTGTAAGGTCCCCCCCCCTTCTCTCTCTCTCTCTCTCTCTCTCTCTCTGCCTCTCTCTCCTAGATTATTATATCATATATATATATATATATATATATATATATATATATATATATATATATATATATATATATATATATATATATATATATATATAGATATATATATATATATCCAATGCAAACGCGATGGTAAAACGAAACAAATTTAATTGTCGAAACGAAAACAATCAACGCAGAGTTCCTAAAAGCCGTAAAAATTAATTTAATGGAGACTTTAAAGCGTAGATGTATTCGTCCTCGTTATTTGCCAACGGAAGAGACTGTTTGCCCATTAGGGAGAAAAAAACTGAAACAAATGCGCAGCGTACAGTAAGCAATTTAGGGTAAACGCCGTAAAAAAAAAAAAAAACCATTGAAAACTCGAAGTGTAAATATATATGGGATTTTTATTTTTCCCTTCTTTATCTCTTCCGTCTATGGAGTGTAATGGATGATCGTGGGTTTTGTTGCGTGAAAGCTGTTTCGTGTATAAGAGGAGGATTAATTGCACGCGTTTAGTAGTGTTATAAATGATCGTTCCTGGGGTGATCTTAAACAATGGCATTTTAAGGGTCGTATTTTCAGCTGTTTTTTGTCTGATATATTTTTTTACATATATATATATATATATATTATATAAATATATATATATATATATATAGTATATATGTGTGTGTGTGTGTGTGTGTCGTGCGTGTGAGTGTGTGTGTGGAGCGTGCGGTGTGTGTGGTATATTATATATATATATATATATATATATATATATATAATATATATATATATATATAAATATACATATATATATGTATATTACGATATAGTAGAAAATATAAATATATATATAAATATATAGTATATATATATATATATATATATATAATATATATATATATATATATATGTGGGCTTCATTTAATCTCATTCCGCACTTATTTCATATGCAACAATACCACAGGACTTCTATATATACCTCATCACTTCCGTTAATCATTTCGTCTCACAATTATTTCCCCCCCTCCCCATAACATTGAGTCATAGACTTCTATAGCCATATATATATATATAAGTATATATGTATATATATATATATATACAAAATATTATACTATATATATATATATATATATATATATATGTATATATATAGTATAATATGTATATATAATCTTGTCAAAACGAGTTTACGATTGTTCCATCAAACAGAAACTCAAAAACTTCCGCAGTCTCGGCGGTCTGATTGGCTGTCACTTAGTTGTCTGACGGGACAATGAACGAAGTACGCCGATGCGATCTCATAAGGAAGACAAACGCTCGTTTAAATTCGTACCAGCGGATGCTGTTCGCTGGTCCCTCCACTTCGACGAAGACGGTGAGCATAGTCGCCCAAGTTTTACGTACATGCGCATCGGCTTCCAATCGTGCTACTAATGAATTGGACGTGTGGAGAATGGCAGAGATGGACTCTCGCCTGATTCTGCGTTCGTACTCTGAATTGGGCAACTTAATAATTAAAACGAAAAAAAGGGAGAAAATTCGTGCCATTATGACATACAGACATAGAGACCCATAAATCATTGAATATCTGTTTCGTAAATTGAAATTTATTAATATCATTTGGGAACGAATGAGTGATGATCATCATTAAAGCCTGTGACAAGTGCATTATTAAAATTATTAATATCATTCATTATTAATATGAGGGTTGATTCTGCTGCTGTCATTGTTATCTCATTTATCATTAGGTAAGGACACTTGTTATCAGAAGCAATTATTAATAATATTTGGGACGAGTGAGTGATGATCATTATTAAAGCCTGTGGCTATTATTATTTTATTATTATTATTATTATTATTAGATTATTATTATTTTATTAAAAAATAATGGCAGAATTCACAGAATTGATTTTGTACATATTCTTTTCAATTCTCCTTATGATTTTATCCTTTCTGGCACGCTGGTATTATAAGCAGCTGTCCAATGTTCATCGTGCTGTAGGTCGTTCAAAACGGAAATTTCGGGCGGGCTGGTGTTATCAAAAAGCAAAAACTGGTTATCAGGGACAGGCTGGGTCGTCCAACAGGTATACAGGTGGGTTTTCGTAGGTCGGGAACAGGCCGTAAAAAAAGTTTCAGGGGGTCTATCCGGTATTTCTTGTTATTTTTCTTTTCTTTCTTATTTTTCTGGTTTCAAGCGGGTTCCCTACATGTTTTCGTTTCCCGGGACCACCTCGTTTGGCCATCTTCGGGACGGGATCGCTGAGTGCAATGGTCTGTGTCGTTGTTGTTATTGTTGTTGTTTGTATTAAGCCAACACTTCTTGTTGGCCACGGGCCTTTTCCCTTGTTCGGCCCGTAGGTGATCTGAAAAGATTCTTTAGGTACATTGGTTAGTTTTTTGGAAATTTTTTTGAAATATTCTTTAGTTGTAGATAGGAGTGGACAAGGGGAAGGATGATGGTGTCAGTAAGAGAGGGCCATCATGTCATATTACTAGAAGTTGAATGAGTGTAAGGCTTTTCGAAAATCGGAGAAGCGGGTGCAGGTGGGGTTGTCCAACCTTTACTCCTTGGTTGGGTCCCTGCGGGAGGATTTTAGGGTTGTAGTAAAGTTGTTTAAAAGAATGATAGTTGGGATGATGTGGATAGAGCCTTACAATGAGGGGAGTGATGAGGTGATTGATTTTATTAGTTTGATTACCTTGTGGAGGTAGGTTGTAGAGCACCTGGGCATGCTCTTCTAAGTTTTTTGCAAATGATTGTCTTTGTGACTGTGGCAGCTACAATGCTCAGCATCTTGTGCAGTATTTGCATTTGTGCTGCACCTCTTAGCTGTGCTGTTTCTCTGCATTCCAGCAGGTAGTGAATAGTGGGTTGCTGTGTTTTTCTTGCATGTTCTTTGTTCATTCCATGGTCCTTTGACACTGTTTTTCCACAATTAACCCGCAGGGCTTTTATATCCTAGCCTGAGTCGTGGATGATCAAACAGCAAGTTTTCTTGTGTGTTTCCTGTCTATGGGAAAGGGAGGCACTAGACCAGTCGATTTCTTATACCATCTGCAGACGTGAGTTCTTTTTCCTTTCTTTTTTACCCACTCACGATGGTCATTTATCCAATTTTTCTTTGCAGAGTGTTTCATTGCATTTTTGACTTGTTGCAAGTGCGAGGTTGTATATGTAACATTGCACTCTGTCAATGGAGTTTTTGTACTTTTGGCTAGCTCATCAGCCCTCTCATTGCCTGGAATTCCTATGTGACTGAATGGGTATCCAGTTTAAAGGTGACAGGTCTTCCTCTTTCGCTGTGCTGGAGTAGCAGTGTTTTAATTTTCCAGCCAGCAGTGCCTTATTTCTTTATTTTCCCCTGTTGTTGCAGGGCTTGCATTGAGGACTTGGAGTCTTGTGGGTGGATGATTTACAGGCCCTACTTTTTTTTTTTTCACTCTCCCAGTGATACGCAGTGCCTGTCTTTATTGCTGTTTTACTCTGTCTGCATAGTGGAGGGGCGTGGTTGGAGGTCCTCCAGCAGCTGTGAAGTTTCTTGAATATACTGCAGCTCCCGTAGTTTGATCTCAGATCTACAGTGGCATCAGTGTAGTAGTTTGTGCCCCTTATGTCTCAGTGTTTCTGATTGCTTCATAGGCTGCCGCTCTAGCTCTTCTCACTGTGCAGACCTCCTCTTTTTGCTCTTGGCAGGCTTGTGTATTTGATATTGTAGTGTCCTTCTTTCCAGGGTGGTAGTTGTTGTGTGCCCTGTGTTGTGTCTGGAACCTAGTTGCAGCAGTGTTTCTGCCATGCCTAGACTTTTGATGTTGTCCCTTTGTCCTTACCATAGACTCGAAGGTTTGAATCTGTGGGTGTTTTTGGGCAAGTTCCTCTCTTGCTCTTTTCTTAGAGATGGAGTCTCTTTCTGAGAGGAACATCTTGGCCATTGTGCTTTTACATTTCGCTGTGCAATCCTATCCTCTAGCTTTGGCAGGTTAGTTTTTTTTCAAGCCTGAGGTTTGCACAGCCCTTGTCCATGTAGGTGCTCCTAGCATGAGTCTTCATTGCATTGTTTTTTGAATGACCTCCAGTGCATTCTTCTGAGCCTCTGTCAGCCTTATCAGAGTGGGGGGGCAGCAAGCATAGTCCACCAATGTTCTGGTGCAGGCTAGGTAGTACTTTCCTTCCTTTTTGTATGTGTTCATTTGCTCCTTCCTTTCAGGGATGACATGTATCTATGGCAGCAAGTCTTTTTTTCTTTTTTGCATTTGCTCTTTTTTCTCTCAAGTACTTGATTTCTTCCTTGAAAAGTTAGCTGCTGATCTATGACAACTCCTAGGTACATGTAGCTGTATAACTACCCATTCTATGGGCTCAGCTCCTATTGTAGTGGTTGCAGCGGTCTGTGGGCTTTTTAATTGTATGCCATGGCCCTTTGTTTTATTAGTTTTTATTTTTAGGCCTAGCTCATTGATTTATTGTTTGATGTCATTGAGTGCCCCTTTGCATTCTGGGTACTCTAACAGATTCTCCCCTTGCTATACACACACAATCATCGGCATAGATGAAGATTTTTCTACGGCTTCTGGAAGCTGCAGGGAGCTATATTCTCCATTAGTTTATATTAAATAAAAATGGACTCAGAATTTCCTCCCTGAGGGGTGGCCACCATTTTCCAAGTGTGGGGATGTAGACATTCACCTCCTTGGAATTTTACTCTGGCCTGCCCTTCTCAGCACGTATTTTTTGTTTTTTGTCCAGGCTAGTAAGTGTCCCCTTGGATTCCCCATCTTATACTGATTGTAGTATTGCTGCTGGACTTGGCTAGTTCAAAAAAGCCTTTTTTCAAAATCTATGAAGACTACTGTGGCCTTCTTCTGACTTTATATAGCTGAGAACATCTGTTTTTATGCACTCTGTAGTTCCGACTCCTTCCTGATATGCATATAGCTGCTTGTGCAGGGGACCAATCTTGTACTTCATTTCTTAATTTAGTACCATTTTTTTTTTTTCTCCAGTTTTCTCAATGCTGACACCAATGCGATTGGTCTTGGTTCTCTGGATCTTTAGTTTGGGGGATTGGCTGCGTGTCTTGCTGCCGCCAGGTTTGTGGTCTTGTGTGCTCGATGTGGGTTTTGTTCAGGATTCTCAGAAAGGCTGTCCTGCCGGACCCATTTTGCTGATCATGGTGTATGTTATTCCTTGTCTGCTTCCCTGGTGCTGTGTCTCTGCCAACTTTAAAAACTGCTTTCCAGTTTCCTCTACTGTGTAAGGGATGTCAGTATCGTCTGGTCTGTGGCAAGGCCGCATCGATCTCCTCCATCGAATCGGTGCGAGTTTGATCCTGAATTCTTCTTGTTTCAAGGGGAGAGGAGGTTACCTGAGCTAGTCCTATTGGCGAAGGATGTTGCCAGTCTTTCCGCTTCTTCTAGTGGGTAGGGTGAGTTTGCTACGTGTCTCTTTCTTTCCGGGCTACTCTGTTCAGCCACTCCATAGCTCCCGAGAGAGATGTGACTGTGATAGTTTTTGTACACCATTCCATCCACTTTTCAATTTCTTTTATCTCTTGCAGCTGTTGTTGAACATCATTTTTTGACTGCTTGTAGTAGTTCCCTGTTTTCTGTTGTCCTTCTTTCCTATAAAGTTTTTTTGTTTACCCATGTTCAGTAGGGTTTTTTCCAGTCAGTTTCTTACATTCTGGGCATAGTACCAGGAGTCTTTGTAGTGTGGTCTCTTCCACTTCTCCACTCTCATGGGCATGCCCTGTTTGAGCATTGTGTATAGCCTCAACTAGATTTTTTTTTTTTTCTTTTTCCTAGCTGATCTATGTCTTCTCGGAGGTGTGTATTTGTGCTGCCCACATCTTCGAGGGCTAGACGAAACAAACCCACCCCAAATCTGCTAGGTCTTTGGTTCCATGTCGGAGGGGGTGGCGTATTGGCGGTTTCCTTTTTGTAGTTGCTGCATCTCCAGCTCTGTTACTGTGGCAAAGTGGTCGCTCACTAATGTCGTGTGTACTTGCCACCAATTGTTAGGTGTCTGATGTTGTTGTGGCAAATGTCAAATCTAATCTGCCTCCTCTTAGTGTGTAGTTGCCCTGAGTTGAGTAGTGAGGGGACTCCTTCAAACTCATCTATGAGAGAAGGGGCTATTGTGCTCTCCAGGTTGGTTTGTGGCCGATGGGGATGATAGCAGAGGGTGATGCGCGTTGAAGTCCCCACATATAATTGTGGTGATTTCTGCTCTGCGCATGTGCGAAGAGCTGGAGCTGCAGATTCTCCTGGTTCTTCTCTATGTATTTTTCTATATATGTTGTATATATCTATCCTCTGGTGTTTAGCATGTGATTCTCACGGCTAGGGCCTTTCCACATTGTTGCCACAGGGGGATTGGGTTTGTGTGTTCTTGCTGTTGGGATTGAATTCTTGACGAGCAATTTTGCCAATCCTCTGTCTGTTTCCTACGCATGGGGTTGTGTAGACATTTTATCCGTTATTCTGAATTTTGTCCCCAGTTTGTTTTAGCATGGTTTCTTGCAGTAAAGAATGATGTCCACACTTTTCTGTTTTGCAGACTGCAATTAGTGTAAGCTGCTTTGTCCGCCTTATTCCACCAGCGTTCCAATTGAATGATTTTTTTCAGCATGATTGGTACGTTGAGGAGAACTGTCTGGGGTCCCTTGGTGCGAATGTTATTATTCCAGTTTCCTCTGTCCAGCCTTCAGTGGTTGATGGTGATGATGAGGGTGAGTTGGATGAGTTTTGAGGTGTGTTGATTTTGATCAGAGGATGTGGAGGTGAGGGCGGGTTGAGGGCGGATGTGGAAGGTAGAGGGATTGAGGGGGTTTCGAGGGAGTGGGGTTTTTGTGCAGCTTGGGTCGCCGCCATCCTGCATAGTGGGTCGAGGGGAGGGGGGGGGAGGGGGACTTGGAAGCTCCTTTGATGAAGCTCTTAAGAAGTACATCTATGCACTCTTGGATAGTTTCTGCATTGATGTCTCCCTTTATGAATGCGTTTTTGGAGAAGTCTGTCATCTGTCCCCTGAGATCGACTTTTGTTTTTGATGTATAGACCTTGGCAATGGCTTAGGTGCCTGTGGATTTGTTTGCTGGGGGGAAAGGTCTTCTTGATGCAGACTGGAGCTGTTCCGTTTCCTGCTGAATCCCTGCTTCCCTCCTGGATTCCTCCAGCCTCCTCCCTGGTATAGAAACCTTCTTCTTGGGCTGAGGTTTTGGTGCTGCCCTTCCCTCGAGCCGATACCACTAAGTTTTCGACGTATTACTAAGAACCCCGTAGACGACATTAAACGCGAAGCCAATAGAATCATAGAAACTGTCAACGCAGCACTACGCCTTACACCTCTCTAAGTATTTCTGGAGATTACAACCCGGGTACATCTACGGTAATGGTGAAAACTCATAAACATGGAAAGAAACCCTTTTAAGACCTATCATTAGCCAAATACCAGCACCCACATTAACCACCTTGCTAAACAACTAAATACTATTCTCACCCCCTACATCCAGCACACTAGTTTGGAAGTCGTCCCTGCGGAGTTTCTGCAAGCCTTAAAGATCCGCGCCCCCCGGTGGAGGCAGTATTGCAATCGATGGAGTAGAGTCGCTGTTTACTAAACGTTCCTGTAGATAAAACCATCGAAATGATCCTTGAACGTGTCTACAGAGACCCATCCACCGACCCCGCTGAATATCCCCGAACACGCCCTTCGCTCTCTGCTGGAAATATGCACCAAGCAAGAAGCTCCCT
>NC_061094.1:62716064-62720360 GCF_015104395.2 Macrobrachium nipponense
GCATCAGTAATGGCTTACTCTGAGTCCAATCGGCGCCGAGTGGGTGCTCCCTTTCGGAAGGAGGAGGAGGAGGAGGAGGAGATGTTGCGCGTCCTCGAAATTTCAGAAAAGAAACTCTCCACAATCGTGTCATGTTAGTCTGAGGAGGAGGAGGAGGAGAAGGAGAAGGAGAAGAGAAGAAGAGGAGGGAGGAGGAGGAGGTGGAGGAGGACACACTGCTCCCGGCTCCTTTCATTCGTCGTCTTCGAGAAAATGTGCTTCGCTCATCGGCGTCTTCTATTTTTCTTTTTTTCCTTTCGTCGCTTGTGTTTGTACTATGCTTTGCAGGTGCAAAAGTATTGCCAAAGGTGTACTAAGATATGCTTTTATAACTCTTCTCCTCTAATATATATATATATATATATATATATATATATATATATATATATATATATATATATATATATATATATAATAAAAGGAGCCCATAAAAACACCAAAATATAGAGAGAAAAGTACTATATTTCAGAGACAGCTGTCTCCCTCTTCAGGTAGATGAATGAGAAAGTTTAAGCCTTGACGTAGACTCCCTATTCACAAAAGTACCAGTACGGACGTTCTTCAGTTTTTAAGGGAAAAAATTATCCCCTTATTCAGATCATTCCCATTGGCGCTTGACAAAATAATAAAGTTAGTTGAACTGTGTGCATCTAATACGTATTTTCATTGGGGGAATCATTCTACAAGCACAAATTCGGGTGTAGTATGGGTAGTCCTTTAATGTCCTGTTTTAGCCAATCTGTACATGGAATACTTTTGAAACTACAGTAATAAATGCAATAAAACAAAACCCAAAAACATGCTGGGGATGATGATATGTGGATGATATCCTAACATTTTTGGGATAATAGGTGAGGCATTTTAATGAATTCCTCTCGAAAGTTAAACGCAATAGTGCCCAGCATCAAATTTAAAGTTGAATGGGAAACAGACAACAAAATTCCTTTTCTTGTGATGTTTTAATAATCAGAGACAACGACAGAATACAAATTTACCATATACGGAAAACCAACGTTCTCACTTTCATACATTCACTACTTTAGCTATCACGACATTACTATCAAGATAGGTGTAGCTAGCAACCTGTTCTTAAGAGCCTTACGAATTTGTTCTCCAGAATTCCTGGAAAAAGAATTTGAACTAATTCGCAAGCAACTTTCGTCTTTAAAGTATCCTGACCATATAATTGATGAAAGCAATTCACAAAGCAAACGTAATTTCTAACGACACCCCTAAAGACAAGACCAGAGATACACCCCAACAATAAAAAAAATAAAAATTCCTCACCTGGACATGATTAAGAGAGTAACCCACACCCTCGGAAAATCTAACCTTTTTGCATTTACTTACCCAAACACCTTAGCCAAATCCCTGATTAACGTCCAACAAAAGACATCTCCCAAGGACTACTAGGGTATACGAAATCCCATGCCAGGACTGTGACCAATCTTACATCGGATTTACAGGTAAATCACTTCCCCCCCAGAGACTAATACAACACAAACGGTCAGGTAGGTATGGACAACAGAAACTCGGCTATATTTTCAACCACATAAATGAACATAACCATAGAATAAACTGAAATTTGTCACGTGTAATTTATAGTAGCAACTGCCGGTACAAGAGTCAAATGATGGAATCGGCCTTAATAAAAGAGAGGCAGGTAATGAACATCTCAAAAGGATGCATGGATTTCAGATACGATCGACAAGGTTTTCATTCAACCAACACTTGAGAAGATTAAGGAAGATTATCAGCGGGGGTGACCTAAATTGGCTTGCCTGCATATGGACCTCTTGGTATAAATACCACCTTTTCTGTAAACTTTTCTCATTCATCTACCTAAGAGGGAGACAGCAGTCTCTGAAATATAGTACTTTTCTCTCTATATTTTGGTGTTTTTATGGACTCCGTTTTATTAGATGGAATTCTGTTGTTACAGAACATTTTTACCAGTCATATATATATATATATATATATATATATATATATATATATATATATATATGTATGTATGTATGTACGTGTGTGTGTGTAAATATCATTACTCTACACCAGACATGAAACTTCGTGATAATATGTAATGAGGTTATTTCCTCATTATTCATTTGTAAACGTGTAACTCGAGCGTCAAGGCAAACAACCAAAACCTCTCTCTAAGCGATACCCCACTCTCTCTCTCTCTCTCCTCTCTCTCTCTCTCTCTCTCTCCACTCTAACAGGTAACCAAAATGAGAGAGTTGCATTACAAAAGATACATTTATTAACAATGAATAAATAATGAATCAATTCAATCAAACCCCAACAAAAATGTCTGAACAGTTATAGTCACCAAAAGTCTATTATCCATCGGTGACTCTCTGTCCCCCTAAGTCCTCTCGGTCCCCCTTTGCCCAGAACCGTCTGTTTCAAAGACACAGAGAAACACACTCGTAAGTACACACACAAGTTCAGCAACAAAATCAAAGATTAGATATTCTTATAAAAAATGTCAAACAGACAACAACCGCCACCTTTACCTAAAACACTTCAACACTCAAGCAGCGCCGGAACACTTAATCACTATATTATAAAAAGACTCCCGGCGAGCACCACGGCATCCTGCCTTTCTTCCAAAGACGCCTCTATCAAAATCCCCCCATAGACTTGGGTATCCAACATTTTCAATAGAAGAGGCGCACACAGCACTTACGAACTCACACTTCGTTAGCGCCTCACGATTACTAGCCGCATCCAGTTTCACAAAGGCACTTTGAGAAGAGTTTCATGACCTGAGTACATTGACTTGTCTAACTAAGCAGTTTATGTCACGCCATCCACAGAAACCCATTGTTCAGCTTTCCCGGATAGTTTGCTTCTCCACTGTTCTTCACATTCCATAGGTCACAGCGAACATATTGGCAATATATTATAAATCAAAAACCCTAGCCTAATACCGCTCGGCCACCTAACCAATGCTAGCCCCCGCCTAGCAAATAGCTTATATATATAAAACACATTGGCTGGCTTAAAATAAAAATATAAGTAATAACTGCACGTCCTCTGGCATTATAAAATAAAGTCTGTTAAGCTTTTATCTCCAAATAACACTAGAATTTTCTCTCTTTGTGGATTCTTGAATATCCTTCTTTGTCTGCAACTTGCTGAACAGACAGTAGCAGGCTGTAGCAGGCTAAGGAAGACGGATGGCCTCCCTCATTGTAGAAAACTTCTCACGGCTTCTGCAGATTCCCCAAAAGACACGCTGGTAGAATTCTCGTGATCATCATCGTGGAAACTCTTGTAATCACCACGGACAAAACGACAGCAACCCTCTCTGCACGGCTGGTGGACGTCTTGCTAGCGTGGGAACGACTTTTTGGTGTGTTAGTATGTCAGTCAAGTCATTGGTCAATCGACAAAAAGAATTAACCCAGGCATACTACTTCTATCAAAGAATGATCTTGAAAGGTCAGAAATACTAACTGAACGTCTCCCAATTAACTCCCTCAATATGACTACTAAATCCATAAGTCATTATCACAACTCTCAAAGAAAAAAAAACTCAAGTTTCTCCAACTCAATTCTCCAAACTCAAACATAAGCACACACATAACTCAGAAATCACAGCAACTCGACGGACTTCTGCACTCACATTTCAAACTCGAATGTTCTCATAAGAAAAAAAGAAAAAAGAAAAATCGTAATGAGCCCATGGAAAAAAAAAAAAAAAAAAGAATCACGTAACACACCCAGACCCAAAAAATGTTTCTCTCAAGCTCTGATATCTGAACACCCACAAATTCAGTAAAATCTCCAATGTTTAACAGCAAAAACCCCTTTACTGCTCATACAAGTAATTGCAATAAGACTTAATGTCAAACTCCCATTTACGTAAATAACAACCCCGAAAAATTACATCTCCCGTCCAAAAAAAAAATGCTATTTAAGCTCAATCCCCAATTATATCTCTCGTAGGAAAAGGAAGAAAAATAAAATAAAAAAGGATAATCACAAGTAGATTTCCCCAATCACAAAATACATATTACATGTATAATATGCATAACCCCCCGCGTTTTTCCCAAGAAATGCTCCATGTTTTCGGTAGCGTCACTGTCCGATCCTGATTTCGTTCCCAGTCCAACTGGACGGTGGTTCGATCCCATGGGGTACGAAATTATTATCAACTAAAAAATTCGCCCACGGTACATATATGAAATATATCAATTCCGAGGGTAGAGCGAATTAGATATTACAAAGGACATTTGTAGCTCGAAT
>NC_061094.1:62720860-62725860 GCF_015104395.2 Macrobrachium nipponense
TATATTTTCCATCATCGCTAAACACACTCCGCGTGATTTTCATCTTTTTGATCACTCCTTGAGTTATTTCTTCGAGGGTCACGTACAGGTCCCGGTAGATTGGAGGATCCTGATGATGATGATGATGATGATGATGGTGATGCCTTCCCCCCCTGTGATAGTGTTTGTGATTACAGTTGAAACCTCCCATTCGATGCCTACTGATGCCTCTCCACATCATACGAATATCATCATCATCATCGTCGTCGTCAGAGTTATTAAAGAAGTGATTAAAATTACCGTGGGTGCCGAAGAACTGATGGAAAATGTCGTCCATTGGACCGCTAGTAGTAGTAGTGGTAGATGTATATGTAAAGCGAGTTTTGGGATCGCTAGTAGTAGAGGTATATGTAAAGCGAGTTTTGGGATTGCTAGTAGTAGAGGTATATGTGAAGCGAGTTTTGGGATCGCTAGTATGGGTAGAGGTATATGTGAAGCGAGTTTTATTATTACCCCCTTTAGGTACCTCCTCATCTTTCATTTTACCTTTCACATGTTGATCGTAACACTCTCGCTTTTTCACATCGCTCAATATTTCGTAAGCTTGCGAGATGGCTTTAAACCTTTCCTCTGCATCCGATGATTTATTTTTATCTGGATGGTATCTAAGTGCCATTTTTCGGTAAGCTCTTTTAATATCTTCCATTGAAGCATCTTGGGAGATGCCTAGAATCTTGTAATAGTCCATGCTGATGATGAACTAAGTTTGGTTGGCTGCGCTAATGCGCATTTTATATTCAACAATGCTGAATGAATTATCTGGGAGCTATATACTACATATATGTAAATTAAAAGAGACAACCAAATATATTCCCCCTTTGAATTTATTCTTAATCAGAGTAATGGATATTAATAGAGTTTTATGTTTTGTTTGTAGAAAATTTTTTGGAAATACCAGTGCTAGCTACTAGCTAAGGAGGGTTGCATTCTTTATTCAAAAGTCATTTTAAAAAGTTTAAGTAGTCGCTAATCATTTCTCTATCATAAGTCTTTTCAAAAGAATTAATAACTGGCGTATTCTTTATTCAAAAGTCATTTTTTTTAAAAAGTTTTAATGTAGTCATCGCAAGGTTTGAGAAAATAATTTCTCTATTTAATAGTAGCTTTTCAAAAAGATTAATAATTGTATTCTTCATTCAGGAGTTATATACTATATAAATATATATATATGTGTGTGTGTAAAAATCATTTCTCTATCATAAGTCTTTTTCAGAGAATTAATAAACTGGCGTATTCTTTATTCAAAAGTCATTTTTTTAAAAAGTTTATTAAGTAGTCGCAACAAGGATTGGGAAAACCATTTCTCTATTCACAAATAGTTTTGTAAAAATTTAAGTTTTTTTTCAAAAAGGATTAATAACTGCATTCTTATTCAGGAGTTTTATATCTATATATATATAATGTAAAAATCATTTCTCTATCATAGTTTTTCAAAAGATTAATAACTATTCTTTATTCAGAGTCATTTTAAAAAGTTTAAGAAGTGTCGCAACAAGGATTGGGAAAACCATTTCTCTATTCAAATAGTTTTTGTCAAAAAGGATTAATAACTGCATTCTTTATTCAGGAGTTCTATCTATAATATATATATGTAAAAATCATTTCTCTATCATAAGTTTTTTTCAAAAGATTAATAACTATTCTCTATTCAAATAGTCTTTTTAAAAAGTTAAAGTAGTTTGCAAGGAGTAATCTCGTCTGTATCGTTGCAGATTTATAAAATTGTTAATAATTGCAAGTTGAATAGTCAGTCAATCATTCACCTTTATTTAACAAGTCGAAAGTCTCTAACACAATACCATATAGGCTAAGTTTATGAAAAGGTTGTTAGAAATGAATAAAAAAAGTAAACTTTCATTCTAGGTTTACATATATAACCCGTCGATCAATTCAGGTTTTTCAAAAGAATAATAACTGTATTCTTCATTCAAAAGTTATTTGTAATAGTCGCAAGGAGTAATCTCATCTGCATCGTTGCGGATTATAAATTGTTTTCATAATAGTAATAATAATTGCACGTTGAATAGTCAGTCAATCATTCGCCTTTATTTAACAACAAGTCGAAAGTTTCTAACACAATACCATATAGGCTAAGTTTATGAAAAGGTTGTTAGAAATGCCGAATAAAACAGAGTCGACTTTTATTCTAGGTTCATATATCATATAGTATACCTATCGATCAAATTCAGTCTTTTCAACTGTATTCTCCATTCGAGTGTTTTTTGAAAAAAGTTTAAGTATAGTTGCAAGGGTTCTGGGAAAATCATTTCACTATTCAAATAACCTTTTCAAAAAGAATGATGATTTGCTAACTGAAGTAGTAGTGCTCATTGTATTTCTACATTCAATATACCTTTCTCTCGTGGAAATTTTCCACTGCGGATCATACATATGATCTCTTAGATTAAAAAAGACCTACCAGAGATTAGCTAATCTAGCTTTGAATGGAGGAAATATGAAATATTTTTGATAAATATAAAATTCTTCATGGAAAACTTATTAGGACTTGCTTGGCCTCTTAACTAACCTACTACCTAACTTTGGACTATCCTTAACGATTTCTAAAGAAGCCTAGAGAGGGTAGCCAGTATCGATCGATCTTTGCCTAATTTTACCCCAAGTACGCGATGGTGGATGAGTACACACACTTTAGATATACTAGCAAAATAGGACTACTACACTGCTGCCGCATCATTATGACAGCTCGTGTTTTTTCTTTAGGGTGAAGCAAGCAAGAGCAAGTCTGTGTAGAGATTTATTCAGATTCACTGTAAGAGAAAATCCTCTCTGCATCAGTGCTAATCACACAGCTTAAATTTATACCATATTAGATGAAAGGTTTTAGAATACTGAAAATGTTATTTTCAATATAGTTACAGAGTATGGACCTATTAGTATCGACCACAGCACAATTGAATTTATACATTTGGCTAGGAATATTTTTACTAAACATCTATTGGTGATATATTGGGATAGTATAGGATTTTTTTAATAATAATAATAAAGATAGGATAGGAAAACAATACAAATATTTTTTAGAATGTTAAGACTCTTTTTAATCATTCTAGAAATTTGATAAAGAATTTTTAAAAGTTCATTACTGTTCTAGGTTTGGCCATAAAGGTGCCTCCAGGAACTCGTCATTCTTTTATATAGACTTTTAAGTATTTGTTTTTCTCATATCACTTGATATAGTGTAAAATAAACCACATGGTACAGAGTGGACCATGTACAATCACGGTATACCACCATTCTCAAGAAAGAAGCTCATTATAACGCATCCTCCTGACATCGGAGTAGAAAAGGTCTTTAGCTCCGTTTATCACCAACAACAAGTCGAGCCGTCTGATGCTCATCATCTCCGATGCTAGGAGGATGCGTTATAATGTGCTTTCTTCTTGAGAATGGTGGTATACCGTGATTATACATGATCCACTCTGTACCACGGTTTTTTTTTACTATCGCCACTTTTGAAAACTATTTCGGCAATGTCTCTCACAAACTTTGTTGGTTTGTTCTAAGACATGCCTACGTATTTGAGCTGGTATCTCACATACAAGTTAAATCACTTTCTTATTGGCTGGCGCATTTTGAAATGGCCGAAGCAGTGATGTATCGTAACACTTTTAAGTATAACCACACCACTGATCATTAATAACATTATCGTCCAGGAATTGTTAGGCTGTTACAAGATGTGCTACACTGGTGTATTTTTCAAAAACTTACGGGAAACCCCGTTTATGAGCATGAAAAAAAGAAGAGCTACGTCTATCAGTAGCAGCTAGCATCAGCCGCCATATTGTGTGTTTTGTTTATGTTTGTAGCAGCGGCGGCGGCGGTCGTTCGTTCGTTCGTTCGTGTATGAAATGCTTTCGAGGACAAACGCACACTTGTAAAATAGCAAGTTGCGATGCGATTTGCATTAGGGACGTAATTATTATTATTATTATACTTATACAATGGCGAAATAATCTCGGTTAGAACATCTGATTTCAAACCAAAATATTCTCTCTCTCTCTCTCTCTCTCTTAACGAGGCAAATTTTGTGTTTTACAATTTTCTCTCCTTTTACTTTGCACAGTTTGAGTAATTAACTCAATATTTAGGAAAGATTTCTGTACAAGAAATGTAATATTTCTCCTCTTATAGCTAATTTTGACCACTTTTAATTCACCTGGAAATTATGCTTAGGTAACGAACTGTAGGTACGCATCCTTTCACTCTCAGTCTGAATACCGTTATCTCGGCGATTTGCCCAAAGCGGACGACGATAGACAATCGTAAATCTCTCTCTCTCTCTCTCTCTCTCTCTCTCTTTATCCCTTCTCTACTGACACATTGAGCTAAATATATATATAGTATTTTAACATAAAGCTAGTTCGTATCTCACAACAAAATTAGACCAAACGCAAAGAATCGTATATCTACAAACTTCTGGGCATTTCGTCTCACTGTCAAGGCCACTATAACGGTGTTGCGACAGTGAAAGTGTTCGACAGCACAATACTCCAGTGTTGTTCACGTTATAAAATAGACTTATTAATTAATAATACATAGACTTTGCCTGTTCCACCACTCTGGTTACTAGACGTAGGTAGATTATACGCCGTTCACCTGGGCTTATAAGGTACTAGGGTGTCGTCTAAAATTTTACTTACCTTTATCCTAGATTGCTGACCTGTAGCCGTCTGTTCCGAATGAGCTGTGATTAAGGAAACCGGCCTATTTATATACAAATCATGCATAATCATGTGTGCAGGCGTACATAGTATACTGCCTGAGGCTATGAACACTTTCATTTTATATGTACTGAGAACTAGCTCAATCCAGTTTCACCGTGTTTGTTTGAAGGGAAATCGGTCTATCTTTTTTTAATATGTCCTGATTAACAGCTCATTCCAAAAAAAAAAAAAAACTTTTCCTCTCCGTGAGTGAGTCAAGCTAAGGTCAACAGGTCTTGG
>NC_061094.1:62733360-62738360 GCF_015104395.2 Macrobrachium nipponense
GGGGTAAGGGGGGGGGGGGGGGGGGGGGGGGGGGGGGGGGGTTGAAGTCCTTAACGACAGATACTGACACTGAGAGGACCAGTGGAGGGTTTCCGTTTTAATATATGTATTACGTAAGTTCTTTTAATGGTCTTTGACAATATATAAGGCCCTAAAAAACACTTATCACACATAAACGCCAGCATTACTTATGCATTCATCCACTTATATATATTTATTAATTCATCTTTCTATCCATTTATCTGTCTGTCTGACTGTCCATTGATCTATCTATTTATCTATCCATCTATCTATCTATCTATTTGTTTATCCGTTTATTCATTCATTTGTTTATTTGGTTATTCTTCACATCCATTCATGTATTTATTCATCTATCTATACAATTATCTATATACATAATTATGTATAAATTCATTTACTTATTTACCTCAGTATCTATATATTCATCTATATATTTAGTTATAGATATTCTCATATATATCCACAACACAAGCATAAAATAAAAAAAAAAAGTCGCAAGCAGAGAGCAAGAAGGTTGGGGGGAGGGTGAGGGGGGGGGGGGGCGAGTTTGCTAAGACGTATCACCAGCGTCCTTGATTTTCTATTAGCATATTGGAATATTCTATTTCAAAATCTGTATCCAGGAGCAGGAGAAGATGTCTTTTTCTATTAACTTTCTGCTTCGGTGGAAACTAACTCGAGTCACAGGCTAAACTGTAATGGTTTATCATTATTACTTTTTTTTTATTATTATTATTCTTATTAGTTTCGGGAGCAAGATGCTGGGAGATCATGTCTAATAATGTGGCCTTTAATTTCCTTCATTTTACTAGGCCTGTCCCTTACGACGTCTCTGATTAGCTGTTGATAAGCCAATCACAGGGCTGGAAACTCTCAGTCTCTCTCAAGAGTTCATATAGGCAGGATGTAGGTTCCGCCTTTCCTGAGGGATACGTCTTTCAAAAGTATCCCTCAGGAGAGGTGGAACATCATCCTACCTCTGTGAACTGAGAGTTTCCAGCCCTGTGACTGGCTTAACAACAGCCAATCAGGGTCGTCGTAAGGGACAGGCCTAGACATCATATGCACGGTTGATGTGGATCTGCTATAGGAAAGTTCTTCTGCTTTAAGACTTATTATTGTCTTCCCAATCAATAAGGCCTTTCCAGATGTAATCTTATGCTTATGTATACCGTCCTTTTAAAAATGTATAGAAGACACAGCCAAATCCATATATACCATTTAAAGAAATAAAGGAATGTCTCCTATTGGACGAATACCTCACGTTCTTCCTTACATCAGTGGAAGGATAGAATTATTGATTCATCACAGTCACAAAGGAAAATCAACGTCATCCAGTCATTAATATGTTTACTCTTTTTTTCCCCGTAAGCCAATTCAAATGTGTTTGTGTGTGTGTGTTGTTTGTTGTATGGTGTTATTTACGTTGCATGGAACCAGTGGTTATTCAGCAACGGGACCAACGGCTCTCCGTTAATTCCGAACCACGTCGAGAGTGAACTTCTATCACCAGAAATACACATCCTTCACACCTCAGCGGAATGGCCGAGAATCGAACAAGCGGCCACCGAGGTGTCAGGCCAACACCGTACCGATCACGCCACTGAGGCGCTGTGTTTGTGAGTGGGTTTGTGTGTGTGTGTATGAGGAGTCTTTGAGTGCATGGCAAGGGATACATGCAATATAAACAAAGCGACGAACGAAGCACATTCACGTTCGAACTTCGTAACATCTTCGCAATTAGCCTGCTGTTGCTGTTGCTGCTGCGAGATCGTCTGGAGGCAATAACAGATCGTCGCTAACGACGCGGGTAAAATGGAAGGGAATGTCAGAACGATCAAAGCAAGGCCAATCGTTGTAGCTGCTTCGTTAGCGCTGCAATTAACGAGATCCGGTGGAGTGACTGGGACACGAACAACACTCCTGGGGAAGGGAAATTTGTGATGGTAGGGTAGTTTAAACAGACTGAAGACAGAGAGACAGACGAAAACGATGGGACGATGGCTCATTTAAGCAGAGACTGATCGACAAACAGACAGTGAGGTAGACTGGGGAACAGAGAAAGATTCAATGGGTTCGTTTTCATTAAATCGTGTTTCTTTTTTTGAAATTGAATTCCCGCTGAGGAACAGAGAAAGATTCAGTGGGTTTCGTTTTGCATTAAATCGTGTTTCTTTTTTTTTTTAAATTAAATTCCCACTGAGGAACAGAGAAAGATTCAATGGGTTCGTTTTGCATTAAATCGTCTCTTTTTTTTTGAAATTGAATTCCCACTGAGGAACAGAGAAAGATTCAATGGGTTTCGTTTTGCATTAAATCGTGTCTCTTTTATAATTTGAATTCCCATACACAAGCTTATAAATACGGATTTATAACTTTTTAGTGAAATGCATCGAAAAATTGTTTATTCAAAGGCACAGGCTATAATACAATGTCCTGTGATTTTTCTCTTGACCAGGTTGTCAACAACATTGTTAGTTTCGGAATCAAATCTTGATATTTAATCTCCGAAGTATCTTATTTTCCAAAGCGCCTTAAGCTCTAGTATTTCAAAGGATATCTTCGGGGCCGGCAGCTATTTATCAGTACAATTGACACCTTTCTTGTATATTAAGTTGCTATTTTCATATGCTGAAGCCACTGAACACTTCAGAAGAGAAAAAAATTTTGTTGACAGATTACAGAATAAAACCGCACTTTACAAAGATGCATAAACATACTCCAAAGTTTTTTCCAACCGTTTCATATCTGTCTTTCTGTAATCATGATTCTCATTTTTCTCCTCTCTATCATCATCATCATCTCCTTTTCATCTATCCACCTCGCCTCTTATTCATCACGCTTTTACCAACATTTACCGACCTTTTATTTTCTCTCTATTGATCCTTCCTCTAAGCTATGCTCCGTTGCTATGACGATCGTCGTTTTTTTCTTTTTTTTTTTAAGATCCGAATCAGAGCTTATCAAGATGCAGTGTGGGATGCTGCCTCTCCCCATATGCAGTTCGTCTCTGGTGTTATTTGAGCTTATCCCTATTTTCAAAAGCGCTGAATCAAGGGCAATCATTGACAATTCTTTTTCCCAGGCGGGACTTGCAATTTCTTTTCCGTTGTGAGATTTATTCCTTTCATTTCTCTCTTTTTTTTCCTTTTTCCTTTTTTTTTTTTTTTTTTTTTTGCTGTATCGGAATTCTTAAGAGGTTCCTCATTCTTGTACTGTTCTATTCATCCTTATTTTTACTTATACGATTTATCGCTTTTATTTTATTATCATTAATAATTTTTTTTATGTCTTGGCAATCTTGGGAGCCCTTAATTTTTGCAATCATCCATTCACCATTTACTGTAATTCGCCTTTTACCATAAGTAAAAGATATTTCATGATTAAAAAGTCACAATACGTTGAAAATCAAGTCGTGGTTTGTTATTCTCTTGGCAAACCACAAGAAAACAATTCTTTATAGTATATAAATGTACCCTCATTACTGCCTAAAACCGGGAAAAGTGTAAAAGTACTCAATGTGAAATGTGAGGTATCACATTTCACCCCTCGTCATTTTTTTCTTTTTTTGAGTTTGAAATGTTTCCGAAAATATTTTCTGGGAGGAATTATGAAAAAATAATCTTAATCTAAGGTTTTTTTTTTATATTCAATCCATTCTTCAAGAGGAGGAACTTTTTTTGTATCACCACCACTTTCCTTATTGTTTCTAGAGTACAGAAATAGTTTCAGAAAAAGTTTTCTAGAAGGAATTATATATATATATATATATATATATATATATATATATATATATATATATATATATATATATATAAATCTTTGACAATATTCAGTTCCACCAAATTTCATTCATTTTCAAATGACACGGTTTGTGACTTTCTTCAGCAAATCAAAAACAAAGTAACGACCTATTAAGTCTTAACAGACAATCATAAGGAAAGCATCTAGCTGTCGAGTGTTAACAGTAAATAAGAAACTAAGTATCTAACGGTTAAGTGTCAACATTCAATCAAGTGCTAACAGTTAATATAACCAAAGTATCTCCTGTTTAGTGCTAAAAGTTAATAAAAACAAAATATCTACCGGTCAAGTGCTATCAATCTATCAAAAAGAAAGTATCTACCTGCCAAGTGCAAACAGTTAATAAAACACAAAGTATCTACCTGAAAAGTGGCAACAGTCAATTACAAACAAAGTACCTACCTGTCAAGTGCTAACAGTCAATTAAAAACAATATATCTACCTTGACAAGTGCTAACAATAACTTAAAAATAAAGTATCTGCCTGTCAATTACTAAAAGTCAATCAAAAACAAGGTCTCTACCTGCCAAGTGCTAACAGTCACTTAAAAACAAAGTATCTACCTGCCAAGTGCTAACAGTCAATTACAAACAAAGTACCTACCTGCCAAGTGCTAACAGTCAATCAAAAACAAAGTATCTAATTGCCAAGTGTCAACAGTCAGCAAAAACAAAGTAGTACGTATCTACCTTTTAAGGGTCAACAGTCAATCAACAACAAAGTACCTACTTGCCATGCACTAACACTCAATTTAAAACAAAGTATCTAGCTGTCAAGTGTCAATATATAACCCGAACTTCAAATCCTTCAGCGTACACCCCATCCCCCTACCCCTCCCACGGCTCATCGCTCCCAGCAAACTGTCTCATCAGGCGCAGACGAATGAGTTAAGCCAACAAGTCCCTTCCGGGCTGTCAGCTGCGTTGCTTGCTTGCTTGCTTGCTTGCTGCTGTGACTCTCGCTTCGTGCGTGAGGTGAGTCAGTGAATCAGAGGAAAGTCAGTGAGTCAGAAATGAGTCAGTGAATCAGCTGCTATCCAAATAGGACATGATTCGTATCAATCAATCAGTCAATCAATATATATACATTGGATACTGAAATCAAGTATTATGCTTCAATGGATGGTACAGAGAATCAAACATTGGTTAATATCACCATATTCTGTTACGTATGAA
>NC_061094.1:62745860-62750860 GCF_015104395.2 Macrobrachium nipponense
ATATATATATATATATATATATATATATAATATAATTATATATATATATATATATATATATATATATATATATATATAGTATTTGCTAATAGACATACATATATATGCCCACCGATCACGCACTGAGGCAGTGTGTGTGTGTGTTTGTGTGTGTGTGTGTGTGAGGAGTCTCTGAGTGCATGGCAAAGGATACATGCAATATAAACAAAGCGACGAACGAAGCACATTCACGTTCGATCTTCGTAACATCTTCGCAATTAGCCTGCTGCTGCTGCTGCTGCTAGATCTTCTGGAGGCAATAACAGATCGTCGCTAACGACGCGAGTAAAATGGAAGGGAATGGCAGAACGATCAAAGCAAGGCCAATAGTTGCCGCTGCTTCGTTAGCGCTGCAATAACGGCATGGGGGGCGGGTGGGGGGCTATTTGTGATGGTAGGGTAGGTTAAACAGACAGAAGACAGAGAGACAGACGAAAACGATGGGTAGACTGGGGAACAGAAAAAAATTCGATGGGTTTCTTTTTGTGAAACTGAATTCCCACTGAGGAACAGAGAAAGATTCAGTGGGTTTCGTTTTGCATTAAATCGTGTCTCCTTTTTTTTAATTTGAATTCCCATACACAAGCTTATTCATACGGATTTATAACTTTTCAGTGAAATGCATCGAAAAATTGTTTATCAAAGGCACAGGCTATAATACAATGTCATGTGATTTTTCTCTTGACGAGGTTGTCACAACAATGTTAGTTTCGGAATCAAATCTTGATATTTAATCTCCGAAGTATCTTATTTTCCAAAGAACCTTAAGCTCAAGTATTTCAGAGGATATTTTCGGGGCCGGCAGCTATTTATTAGTACAATTGACAGCTTTCTTGTATATTAAGTTGCTATTTTCATATGCTGAAGCCACTGAACACTTCAGAAGAGAACAAAATTTTGTTGACAGATTACAGAATAAAACCGCACTTTACAAAAATGCATAAATATAGTCCAAAGTTTTGTTCAACCGTTTCATATCTGTCTCACTGTAATCATGATTCTCATTTTTCTCCTCTCTATCATCATCATCATCATCTTTTCATCTATCCACCTCGCCTCTTATTCATTACGCTTTTACCAACATTTACTAACCTTTCATTTTCTCTCTATTGATCCTTTCCTCCAAGCTATGCTCTGTTACTTTGACGATCTTTTTTTTTTTTTTTTTTTTTTCTTTTGAAAGATCCGACTCGGAGCTTATCAAGATGCAGGGTGGGATGCTGCCTCTCCCCATATGCAGTTCGCCTCTGGTGTTATTTGGAGCTTATCCCTATTTTCAAAAGCGCTGAATCAAGGGCAATCATTGACAATTCTTTTTCCCAGGCGGGACTTGCAATTTCATTTCCGTTGTGAGATTTATTCATTTTATTTCTCTCTTTCTTTTCCTTTTTTTTTTTTTTTTTTTTTTTTTTTTGCTATGTCGGAATTCTCAAGAGGGTCCTCACTCTCAATGTGTTCTATTCATCCTTATTTTTACTTACACAATTTATCGCTTTTATATTATTATTATTATTATTAATATTATTATTATATTATTATTATTATTATTATTATTTTATTAAAAATAATGGCAGAATTCACAGATTGATTTTGTACAATATTCTTTCAATTCTCCTTATGATTTTCCTTTCTGGCACCGCTGGTATTATAAAGCAGCTGTCCAATGTTTCATCGTGCTGTAGGTCGTCAACGTTACCTGTTGACGACCCCAGCCTGTCCCTGATAACCAGTTTTGCTTTTGATAACACCAGCCCGCCCGAAATTTCCGTTGACGACCTACAGCACGATGAACATTGGACAGCTGCTTTATAATACCAGCGTGCCAGAAAGGAAAATCATAAGGAGATTGAAGAGATATTGTACAAAATCAATTCTGTGATTCTGCCATTATTTTTAATAAAACTTGTTTGAAAGAAGGTCTGTTTCCAGCGTACATTATTATTATTATTATTATTATCATTATTATTATTATTATATTATTATTATTATTATTATTATTATTATTATATTATTATTATTATTATTATTATTATTATTATTAATTTTTCTTATGTCTTGGCAATCTTAGGAGCCCTTAATTTTTGCAATCTTCCATTCACCATTTACTGTAATTCGCCTTTTACCATAAGTAAAAGATGTTTCATTATTAAAAAGTCACAATACCATGAAAATCAAGCCGTGGTTTCTTATTCTCTTGGCAAACCACAAGAAAACAATTCTTTATAGTTTATGAAAGTACCCTAATTACTGTCTAAAACCGGGAAAAGTGTAAAATTACTCAATGTGAAACGTGAGGTATTACATTTCACCCCTCGTCATTTTTTTTTTTTTTTATTATGAAATGTTCCGAAAATATTTACTGGGAGGAATTATAAAAAAAATTATCTTAATCCTGTTTTTATTTCTTTTAATTCAATCCATTCTTCTAGAGAAGGAAATTTTTCTATCACCATCACTTTACTTATTTTTTCTAAAGCGTCCCTCATCTATTTTTTTTTGAGTATGAAATATTTCCGAAAATACTTTCTGGGAGGAATTATGAAAAAAAGAATCTTAATCTGTTTTTTTTATTCGTCCATTCTTCAAGAGGAGCAACTTTTTTTGTATCATCACCACTTTCCTTATTGTTTCTAGAGTACAGAAACAGTTTCAGAAAATGTTTTCTAGAAGGAATTATATATATATATATATATAATATATATATATATATATATATATATATATATATATATATATATATCAAATCTTTGACAATCTTCATTTCCACCAAATTTCATCCATTTTCATATGGCACGGTTCATGGCTTTCGTCAGCAAATCAAAAACAAAGTAACGACCTGTTAAGTCTTACCAGTCAGTCAAAAACAAAGCATCTACCTGTCGAGTGTTAACAGTAATTGAGAAACAAAATATCTAACAGTTAATAAAACACAAATTATCTACCTGTTTAGTGCTAACAGTTAATAAAAACAAAATATCTACCGATCAAGTGCTATCAGTCTATCAAAAACAAAGTATCTACCTGCCAAGTGCTAACAGTCAATTAAAAACAATATATCTACCTTGACAAGTGCTAACAATAACTTAAAATAAAGTATCTGCCTGTCAATTACTAACAGTCAATCAAAAACAAGGCCTCTACCTCCTAAGTGCTAACAGTCACTTAAAAACAAAGTATCTACCTGCCAAGTGCTAACAGTCAATCAAAAACAAAGTATCTAATTACCAAGTGTCAACATTCAGCAAAAACAAAGTAGTACGTATCTACCTTTTAAGGGTCAACAGTCAATCAACAACAAAGAATCTTCCTGCCATGCGCTAACACTCAATTTAAAACAAAGTATCTACCTGTCAAGTGTCAATATATACCCCGAACTTCAAATCCCCAAGCGTACCCGACCCCCGCCTCCCACGGCTCATCGCTCCCAGCAAACTGTCTCATCAGGCGCAGACGAATGAGTTAAGTCAACAAGTCCCTTCCGGGCCGTCAGCTGCATTGCTTGCTTGCTTGTTGCTTGCTTGCTTGCTTGCTTGCTGCTGTGATTCTCGCTTCGTGCGTGAGGTGAGTCAGTGAATCAGAGGAAAGTCAGTGAGTCAGAAGTGAGTCAGTGAATCAGCTGCTATCCAAATTGGACAGGATTCGTATCAATCAATCAATCAATACATATATATATATAGATATATATATATATATATATATATATATATATATATATATATATATATATATATTGGGTACTGAGATCAAATATTATGCTTCAATGGAAAGATTAGCGAAACAAGCATATTCTGTCAGGTATTAATTGTTTCTTGTGCCTACCTATGGGTTTTCCATACGAGGTTTATATAATTATCTTATTTTCATATTCACTTGACATCTTACAACAATAAATACGTGAGATAAATGAAAATATTTTTATGCATAGAAGCTTACCAAAGGATACTAATACCTGGTATTACTTCTTAGAAACGAAAAGAAATAAGTATATCAGATCTGCAACGCGAAGTTCTTTTTCAAATTGGATTAAACTGGGCAATTCCTTCAAAGAGTGAATTTATGTTATTTTGACGAAGAGGGATTATCATTCACGAATTAATCTAGAGGCAAATAAATTTAATCCTTTTCATTAGAATCGTAAGAATTCTCCTCGAATTTTGCTCGTTTATATATATATATATATATATATATATATATATATAATATATATATATATATATATATATATATATATATATATATATATATATACACATATATACATATATAAATGCATATATACATATATACATGTATATATCTCTCTTTTTTATATATTTTTTGTTTTTGTCACTGACATAAAATTGATGATAAGGATACGGGTGTTCTTATGATACTGAAATCTATCCTTTTAAGAATAAAATGACAACAAATTATGGCCGAAATATAGCTCGTTTCCATCTTGGCATTAGACGAAATAATACATTTTCTCTAATCACACGAGTCTCCTATTTTGCCTTAATTTATTGCGCAGAATAAATAAACAAAAGCAAAACTGCTTCATTAAAAATATATATATAGGGTATTCCTTCGAGGTTATTTACCAGCTTTCTTCTCTTGTTTATAGTCACCTTCTTTATAGAAGAATTTCCCCATCTCTAAGTCTTCCTCGCAATCATCCACCTGGTCTATAAATCTCCTGGATAGTCTAACCGCGTGAAAAAGGCCCTAACTCTCTCTCTCTCTCTCTCTCTCTCTCTCTCTCTCTCTCTCTCTCTCTCTCTCTCTCTCTCTCCTACTTTATGGATCCTCGAATCCCCAGAAAATTGCGTAGTTTAGAGATGCTCACTCCCGAAAAGGTCCATTAAATACACAGCACCCCTTTCTGCGTCTTCATTTCAGGGTTCAGAAATATGGAGACGAAACAAAAATTTGTATTTTTTTTAGTTTGGCTCCAGGGAGAGTTTCTTTATAATACTGATGAG
>NC_061094.1:62760860-62783360 GCF_015104395.2 Macrobrachium nipponense
TTCACCGATGGATACGAAGATACATTCTATATTATGTGAACTAAGTTGATATATTTGATTTTATTTATTTATCTATCTATATCTATCTATCTATCTATCTATCTATATCTATCTATCTATCTATCTATCTATCTATCTATCTATCTACTATTTATTTATCTATCTCTATCTATCTATCTATCTATCTATCTATCTATCTATCTATCTATCGATTATTTATTTAATTATCTATCTATCTATTATTTATTTATTTATCTATCTATCTATCTATTACTCATTTATTTAAATATTTATTTATTTACTGATAATCAAGCTCCAGGGAACGCATGGCATTTCATACACCAGTGGTAATTCTGCGGCAATTATAAACTCGACGGTCGACATTATGAGCCAACGTTAATTATCTTAAATCATTTAAATAAAATCTTCAGCTCACTTCTATATTTCATTATAACTGACAGATTTCATGTCAATTCAGGGAGAAGTCCATTAACATTTTTCAACTTCTTATTTCATTTCTTCCCTGTTCTGTGATGGTGATCACTAATTCAGAAGACTTTCTATCAAAACTGGAAAAGTGGTTTTGATTAAAAGAGATATTTCAGCAAAATGTCATTTTCAGTTATCTTGGAATATCCCAGATGACAAAAAATAAAACTCATGAAAAGAATAATTCGACTATTTCGTTATTTTAAATCAAATTCAGGCTATGAATAAGTACACGTGTTCCTTATGCTAAATGCAATTCAGACTAAAATAAAGTAACCCTTTCCTGACTCTAAAAATATTCATGCTAAGAATAAGTCCAATTTTTTCCTTATTCTAAATAATATTCAGGCTAAGAGTATGTCTAATTTTTCCTTATTCTTAATAAAATTTCAGGATAAAAATCTGTCAGCTTTTTCATTGTTTTTAATCAGATTCAGGCAAAGAATAAGTACACGTGTCCCTTATTCTAAATAATAATCAGGCTAAGAATAAGTCAAATATTCCCTTATTCTAAATAATAACCAGGTTAAGAATAAGTCAAATATTTCCTTATTCTAAATAATATTCAGGCTAAAAATATGTCAGCTTTTTCATTATATTAAACAAATATAATTCAGGCTAAGAATGTGACACTATCTTATAAATAAAATTCAGGCTAAGAATAAGTACACTTTATATTATTATAGATAATCTTCAGGCAAAGACTAAGTGTACTTTATCTTATTATAAATAAAATTCAGGCTAAGAATAAGTACGCTTTATCTTATTATAGATAATATTCAGGCAAAGAATAAGTGTACTTTATCTTATTATAAATAAAATTCAGGCTAAGAATAAGTACACTTTATCTTATTATAGATGATATTCAGGCAAAGAATAAGTGTACTTCATCTTATTATAAACAAAATTCATGCTAAGAATAAGTACACTTTATCTTATTATAGATGATATTCAGGCAGAGAATAAGTGTACTTTATCTTATTATAAATAAAATTATCTTATTATAGATAATATTCAGGCAAAGAATAAGTGTGCTTTATCTTATTATAAATAAAATTCAGGCTAAGAATAAGTACACTTTATCTTATTATAGATAATATTCAGGCAAAGAATAAGTGTACTTTATCTTATTATAAATAAAATTCAGGCTAAGAATAAGTACACTTCATCTTATTATAGATAATAAAGAATACGTGCTCTTTATTTAAAATAAAATTCAGACTAGAATAAGTACACTTTTATCTTATTATAGATAATATTCAGGCTAAGAATAAGTGCACTTTAGCTTACTATAAATAAAATCCAGGCTACGTACAAAGAAAGACCTTATAAATATACAGAACACCCCGGGAACACCGGAATTTTCCATAAGGTTACAACAAAAAATGACTAGAAATCTTAAGAGTAACTTCGCAAACTTCTGGACGGAACTTTCTCTCTGGACGAAATATTCAACATTCGACAAAGATGGAAACTTCTTAATTCAACTCATTTTACCATAGGGCACAATGAAAAAGACAAACTTTAAATCAGATGAGTCTGGAAGGTGCAAAGTTTACTTTTTCTTATTTAAAAGCATAAAGTTTAAATGCGGGAGGTATTCTTGTACGTATGAATGTAAGTATATAAATATGTGTATATAATGTATACATACATACATACATACATACATACATACATATAAGGCTACCGGCTTCATTTAAACCTTCATGCTATCAAATTTTTTTCCCATTTTTTTTATCGTGTCCTGTGATAAAATGAGATGAATTAAGCACTTTATATATATATATCTATATATATATATATATATATATATATATACATATATATATATTATATATATATATATATATATATATATATATATATATATATATGTATATATATATATATATATATATAATATTTATATATATATATATATATATACTATATATATATACCATATATATATATATATATATATATATATATATATATATAATATATATCATATATATATATATGCAGTTATAGAAAGAAGGGTAATATCATCACTTCTGTACTTATGTAGATACAATAACACCCGCGAATGATAAATGTAACTCTTCGCCCGAGGAGAACGTCAAAGGGAGGAACTTGAGTAATCTCTCTCTCTCTCTCTCTCTCTCTCTCTCCTCTCTCTCTCTCTCTCTGGGCAAATAAAAATCTGAAAGCATAGAGGCGGCGAAGCAGCGTCCCTCGAAAGACTGCTGCCGCTGCTATATTATTCAAAATAGACAACGCAAAGAATATATATACACACACACGGAAAGGATATTTCTCTCTGACAAAAGTCTCTCCTCTCCTGTAGCAGACATATTCCCGTCCCGTCACAAGGCTGATAAATGTCACTCTTCTTCTTCTTCTTCTTCTTCTTCTTCTTCTTCTTCTGACAGACGACAGAAAGAATTCACGACAAACAAACCATTCAGAATGCAAACAGTGGCTGGAGATTCTTGGAAATGTTTTCTTCTTCTCTCTCTCTCTCTCTCTCTCTCTCTCTCTCTCTCTCTCTCTCTCTCTTCTGTTTCGGATGCCGCATAGATGCTGTTTCTTCGGTATTGTCTCAGATGTGACTTCAGCAGCTTGTGAATTCGGGATTATGCAGTAAATGTTATGCGTATATATATAAAAAGGCAACGCCTCGTGTTTCAAATTTGTAAATGCCGACTTACACCTTTTTTCAAGAAGAATATTATATTTTGCAGCTTTTCTGTTTCTAATTGCGCAATCGCTCTGTCAGCGCAATATAAAGTTAATAATGCATTTAAACTTACTGAGATGAACATTTAGAAAGTGAAAAGAAATAAATAAAATATGATAGAAAGAGAGTGTATGTTAAGAAACAGCCTTATCCGGTGTCATTCTGGAATCTCGATTAGAAGCTGTCAGTAGGTGGAAAGAAGCTTTTCTGCACTTGGACGAATACATTACCAACGTTCAGATTAACCCCACCCCTTCTTTCTCTCTCTCTCTCTCTCTCTCTCTCTCTCTCTCTCTCTCTCTCTCTCTCTCTCTCTCTCTCCTCGTCTGGCGTAACAACAGGGTAAATTATACAGTAACTCACAAACAGCCGCCAGATTTCATTAACTTTGTTGCCTTCGTCAGGGAAATCAAATCTGGTGCCGTTTATGGAGTCTGCTGTTCCAAGAACACGTCGTCAAATTGTGTAAAACTTTAATACTGTGAGAATGATTCGGAATTAGATCCCAAACAGAGAAATGGAAAAGGGTTTAAATAGCTTAGTTGGCAGAGGTAACTAACTGCATTTAAACGTCATGTTTTTGAGTTACTTCTCAAAAGGTGAGAGATGTGCAGCAGTAATTTATGGTTGCTCACGACCTCGTGTTTATCCATAGATATAAAGGCGTATGTATGGAATGCAATGGAATGGAATGGAATTGAGTGTAGAACTTAGGCCAAAGGCCAAACAATGGGACTTACGCGGTCATTGAGCGCTGAAAGGAAAACTGAAAGCAGAAAGGTTAGAAAGGAGTACGGGGATATGGAATGTAAAACGACCAGTCCAGTTTTTTAACCGCCTAGAGAGACGCTGGAACAGACAAGTCCAAGTTTAATTCCCCAAACCCCTTGGAGGAAATCTTGGAGGAAAAGGAAATCCACCAACCCCTACTCCCCTCCCCCCCCGCCCCCCCCCCCCCAACCAAACTTACCAAGGCCACAAGAATCCCTAGGAATTTAATCAATGACCCGAGAGATTTTTTGCTCCACATTTTTAACGGCCAGGGAGGGGGAGACTTGGAACAGACACGATCGAGTTAATCCTTCAAAGTATTATTCCTCCAAGCTCAAACCAATCCCCAATCCCCATTCCCTCCCTCCCTCCCTCCCTCCCTCCCCTCCCTCCCTTACTCTTCACCTCTTCTCAGCCACCCCCCCCCCCCCCCCCCTCCATCCACCTCACCGCCCTACCCAGCCCGCCCAACAAGAATCCAGAGGGATTAATCACCCACCCGAGAGATTTTCGTCAAATTTTCTCAAAGATTGTGAAGGCCAAACCTCCACGTCGTTTGTTATTCGTGATAAACGTCTCTGTTTTTTGTTTCCCCGACGGTTAATTTTGATTCCGTTTAAATCCATTCAAATTAGGAAAGTTTGAATCGAATGAGCTCAGGGACTCTTTTTACTGAAAGCTAGTTTTGAAGAGTTTGGATTCATCGGACAACGAGGAGGAGGCTACCCAATAAGATGTTGAAGATTACGAGGATTCCGTGTGTCAGGAAGTGGAAGTTGAGACGTCCACAGTCACGATCCTACATATATACTACATAAGTGTATATGTATATGTATATATATATATATATATATATAGATATATGGGATATATATATATATATATGTATATATATATATATATAGATATATCTATATATATATATATATATATATATATATATATACTTCTCACCAGAGGATACACTATTTTGACATCTTCCGAAAGCTCTTATTCCAAAAGCTCTCTCTCTCTCTCTCTCTCTCTCTCTCTCTCTCTCTCTCTCTCTCTCTCTCTCGAGATGTTCCAAGTTATCACGCTACCAGGTAACAAAGAGAGTCCTTCCTTTGGTGTCAGGTACCCTGAACGTATCATTCATGTAACGAATCTATAACTTACCTTGAAAATGTTATGTAAATTACCGTGTTAATAATAATAATTTAAAAAACATATACCATCTATTTGCCGCATTTCATCGTAAAATCTTGTTTTCCATTTATTTTAGTCCTTATTATCTAATAGTTTAAGTAAACGTGAATTTATCAGAATTTGCGTAAGATCATGTTGAAAATCTTACATAAAGTACCTTATAAAAAAAACATTTATCGCATATGTTTGGAAATATTGCTTTCCGCTTATTTTAGTCTACTTATCTAATAGTTCAAGCAATTATATATTTTCCAGAATTCCGCTTAAAATCTCGTTATCTGTTCATCATACAGTTCTCCACTAACATAAAAAAGTATAAAAAAAATTTAAATATACTACCGTTTTAAAAAACATTTATTTATCAATATTTCTGCTTACAGCCTTGTTATCTGTTCATTAAAGTCTTATTTGCTTACATCATAAAATATTAAGTAAGCAGACGCAATAAAAAAAAAACCCTTAACAAAAAGTAAAAGCAATACGTGAAACAACAAAATATAATTGACGACGAAGTGAAGCCGCGTTCAGCTGGCAAACGGAAAAGGAGCGCTCTGTGAGACGAGTAGATCGTTCCGAGAAACAGACGTGACCGAATAGCCGGCAATTTACGAAGCGGAGCAGAGACGTTGTTAAGATGGATATGCTTGTCTCCGGAACGTGAAGACGGCCATACGTCTGCTTAAATTAGCAGTGAAAGAAGGATACGGCTGGAAGTGAATTCGGGAAGGGTGTGTTTGTTGGAGGCCTCTTCTACTGCCACTCTTTGTCTTCTGTAGTAGAGTAACTCCTTTTTTTTGGATGCTGTTTAACATCTGGAAGGCACGACTTTCTTCTTTTTATTCTGTTTTGTTTTGCGCCGCTCACATTGAAGAAAATGGTTTTGGGGATATACTTTTACCGAACTCGCATCTGGAATGATTCCTGCAGCGCTTTTTTTTTTTTTTTTTTTTTTTTGCTGTAGTTTAACATCGCGAAGGTTCCTGTTTTCTCTTTTATTCTGTCTAGTTTCACGTTCATGAACCTAAAAAAAACAGGTTTGTGGACATATTTTCATGTAATACACATCGAAACTAAGTTCTGTGTGTAGGTAAATTAACATAATCCAAACGACATGAAGAGTTATTTACAAAACGTTTTACCAAAATCTACGGTAAATGCGCATAGGATTTTGGATTTCTGATTTTGGATCTTTTTTACTAATGTAATTCTTCACATGGTTTCGCATTTTAAGTCTCAAAATCTAAGGTAATTCTTCACAGGGCTTTATATTTTTAAGGTCTAAGTAAGTCCTAAAATCTAAGGTAATTCTCCTCATGGTTTTGGATATTTAAGTCCAATAATCTATCGTAATTCTGCTCATGGTTTCGGATTTTAAGTCCTAAAATCTATCGTAATTCTGCACATGGTTATATGCAAAAACGTTCTTCTCTCCAAATGTTCACTCCAGAATTTCACTCCTAATCGCTTGTCCCAATTCTGGAAACCATATCATCTAATAATAATTATAATTTTCCTTAAAATCCAGGCTGAAAAATTGACAAAACCATATAGCTCGGACGTAACAATTATAATGAGGTTTTTACAAAGGTAATATATCAAAATATAGCAACCGTAGGAAACGTTTATCCCGAGTAATTACTTGTAATTCCCAAGGGGATGGTTTTATTTTTTTTTCTTGTTGTTATTGTGTTTTTTTTTTTTTTTTTTTTTTTTTTTTTTTTGAGCCATCTCCCTCTTCACTTGACATGAAAGGAAGCGAGATAATTTATTACCGAGGGTAAGGATAACGAAACTAATCTATGGCTCTAATATGTTCTGGATATGATATCGCAATGTTTCATATCACAGTTATTTCATATATAAATGTCACATATAATCTATTAATGTTGATGAATTTTCTCTTTTTTATTATTTTTCTTGTTACAAGACTCCGCCATCACACAACTTATAATATTCCGGCTGTATTATCAAATATGCTTTTTCTTCAGTTTACTTTAAAGCTTACTTCAATTCCGAAAACCTTTAAGTCTCTTTTGGTGTCCTTCGTTCACCATCTAATCATTTAATCAGGGAAAATAAAATTCTGAAAAAAAAAACGTCACAAAGATCATTCAAATATAAGATTACTTCAAGCAGTTATTTTATCTTGTGAGACAAAAACTACTCTGTTCTGTTTCCCCCTAATTCTTTCATTGGTTCGAAATGTTTTTTCTCTAATAATTTTGGACCTGTCTTCAAAATCGACAAATATTCTTTTTTATAAACCACAGGAATCATCCGTTAAAATATACTTACAAAACGTTCATGCTGCGTAAACTTTAAATAAAAAATACGAAATGAATTTTGGCGTGAAGTGTGAAGATTCCATTCATACGAAATCTGAACAGGTTTTTCCATCTTTAAAATGAGGTCAGTAAAAAATAAAGGGTATTCAGTATGAAAAAAAAGAGAAAAAAATCCGTAACCTCTATCCTCTCTAAAAACGAAATAAAGTCTGTTAGACAAAATACTCAAAGTCCTCTCTGACAAATAAATCTATAAGGCAATATTCAAAATCAAATTACATCCACTACTAAAGGTCACACTCTCTGAAGTGGCATTCGTTTCACTTGACCCGGAAGTGACGTCAAGATGAAAGGGGTTTCCGGTTAGTGAATTGGTGTGAACCGCTGATAGACTGGGGCTTTATTGCGAGCATCCTCTGAGAGTAAAAAAAGAGAATTACTTCGGTGTCAATAAAGTTAGATTTTATTGCTCTGTATTTAAAAGTCAATGAACGCGGCCTGTAGCGAAACACTATTGCATTCCTGGTTGGCTGGTGGGGAACTTTACTTTACGAAATATAAAGCTGCGGTCTTCAAAGACCTCTCGTTTACTATATAGGTACGCATCGTAAGATTATTTCATTTCTTTTGAGAATTCCTTCTAACCAACATTCTTTCCATGTCAATTTATTTACCTTGACCAGAGTGTCACTTATTGCTCAATAAATTAGGTATCCCAAGACGTTATTTCTTTTATAAGGAATTACAAGGATCAGGATGACTCAAAGACTTGTTTAGTCCATCCGAGGAGACATCGTGTGCTCACTTTATCTGTAGGAGCAGGTTTTACTGTGCATTCACAGTGTCCTAATGATTTTCTCTAGCTTTCTTTTAAACTCTTCCACACTGTTGCTGTTTACAACTTCTGGTGGCAGTTTATTTCACGTGTCACATATCTTGTATGTAAAGAAGTGTAAAGAAGGGATGTGTTGTATCTCTTCAGCTCAAGTTTCCATCCATTATTTCTTGTCTGGTTATCGTTTAACGTAAATAGGTTACTGTCTACTTTTGTTATGCCTCTCAGTATGTTTTCTAGAGTGTCTTTCTCTGCTCTTCTGTAAGACTGATGGATGATTGATTTCCAGCAAAACGGTACGAGAGAGAGAGAGAGAGAGAGAGAGAGAGAGAGAGAGAGAGAGAGAGAGAGAGAGAGAGTCTGTAAATATACAACATACTCTTCTTTTTTAAAAGCAATAAACAGCGAACTTAATCTTTTGTACTCCATTCAACTTGTATTTGCTCTTCTCTGCGTAAAACATTAGTCTATAATTGTAAGATATCATGAGCATTTGAATATATAAATTGCAAAAATTTCTACCCCGAAGGAAAAAACGTTGTCTTTTAACCTAACGGCGAAACATAGCATGAAAATATTCTATTTTTACTATTTAAAAAAAAAATGTCCCGTAATTTTATGACGAAATGGAATGTGAAAATAAAGATTATACTACTAAAGTATAATTAATTCATATAGAATAAGTCATGCCTATGTACAGAGAATAGTAAAATACTCAATGAAACAGGTTTGCTCCGATTACACACACACACACAAAAAAAAGAAAGCTTGTGATACAGTCCCGTCCGTTACACTTGCCATTATGTAAGCTAGCGCAGAAAAAAAGCCCCCAGGGATATCCAGTGGATAAAAAGCATGCCAACCCCCCCCACACCCACCCAAGTTCCCCCCCCCCCCTCCCCCCCCCCCCACTCGCACCCCCCCCCCCTCTCCCTTCTTACGTGCTCTAAATCCCCAGCCAGCCTTAAAAAGGGGAGGAATGTTTCAGAATTAGACTAACAACAGACAAAGAGAGATAAACGGTCTTTTTTTTGGGGTGAAGAGAGAGAGAGAGAGAGAGAGAGAGAGAGAGAGAGAGAGAGCAAGGAAACAGAGAGAGAGGAGGGAGAGAGAGAGAGAGAGAGAGAGAGATAGCACGAACAGAGAGAGATAAGAGAGAGGCGAGAGAGATAGAGAGAGACGAAGAGAGAGAGAGAGAGAGATGAAATAGAGAAAAAAAAAAAAAACAAGGAGAGAGAGGAGAGAGAGAGAGAGAGGAAGAGAGAGGAGGAGAGAGAGGAGGGCAGCATGACAAGAGAAAAAAAAAGGAAACATGCGGAGGAGAGAGAGAGAGGAGAGAGGAGGAGGGGACGAGAAGAGACAGAACCTACAGACAGTAGCAGGACAGGACAGGACAGACAGACAGCATGAATAAAAGAGAGAAAAAAAGAGACAAGTAGAGAGAGAGAGAGTGAGAGAGAGAGAGAGGGGAGAGAAAAGGAGAGGGAGATAGCACGAAACAGAGAGAAAAAAAGAAACAAGGAGAGAAAGAGAGAGAGAGAGAGAGAGAGAGAGAGAGAGAGAGACAGCATGAAACAAAGAGAAAAAAAAAAGAGAACAAGGAGAGAGAGAGAGAGAGAGAGAGAGTAGGAGCAGAGAGCATTGACAAAGCGAGAGAGAGGACCTAGAGAGAGAGAGAGAGATCTGTAGCTGCTTCGCAGATGGCAGAAGAGAATCGTATCTGCTTCGAACATTTTTGCAGAAATTTTTCTTTTTCATATCAACCAATACTTTTCGTTGGATGGTATCAATCTGATAATACTCTAATTCTCTACATAACTTTATCGCAATAAACCAAATCAGAAAAAAAATTGAATATACTTCTGCTCTGCCCTTTTTTGCCTTTCCGCTAATAGCCCGGACGTGGTATCGCCACTTCCAGTCGCGTGTGATAATTCCTGTGATAATTCCCCCAGCTTTGTATATTAATTCACGAAGGAGAGAACGAAAGAAAGAAGGAAGGAAGATTAGCGCGGCTTCAAAGGACCTGCGTTCCCAAGGAACATCAAAGCAACTGGACTTTGATGTCCTATATTTCCGACGGGGTTCGTGCAACAAAAGATTACTTTCCCCTGAGAGTTAAACGTACTTAGGAGATACGAACATGATTCGTACAGGAATGAGAACCTGCGGTAGGAAAAGTTATAATTCCAGCTTCAATTAACTAGTCTTTGCCAGTGCTTTATACTCCTCTGCTTGTTGTTTCTGTATCGAGGTAGTTCCTAGTTGGACGAGTGGGTTACGTACTCGCCTACCGATTCAGTAGTACCCAGTTCCATTCCCCGTCCTAACAACTTGGAATAAGAGGAATCTGTTTCTGGTGATTAGAAATTAGTTTCTCCTTATAATGTGCTTCGAATCCCACAATATGCTGTAGGTCCCACTGCTAAGTAACCAATTGGTTCCTAGCCACGTAAAAATATCTAATCCTTTGTGCCAGCCCTAGGAGAGCTGTTAATAAGCTCAGTGGTCTGGTTAAACTAAAATATACTCAACTTTCTATAATGAGGAGCTGTGAAAATTCCATTTTAGGTTGATTCTGCCATAATTTAAGGTGGAATTTATCAGATGTACACAACCTGACTTATGTGTGGAAAATGAATATAAGGATACGCATTTGCGTTTCATTTAGTGGGTTAAGCGGAAGAAAAATATTTTTCTTCCGCTTAACCCACTAAATGAAACGCAAATGCGTATCCTTATATTCATTTTCCACACACATAAGACAGGTTGTGTACATCTGATAAATTCCACCTTAAATTATGGCAGAATCAACCTAAATTGGAATTTTCACAGCACTTCATTAAATAAAGTTGAGTATATTTTAGTTTAACCAGACCACTGAGCTTATTAACAGCTCTCCTACTGCTGGCCCAAAGGATTAGATATTTTTACTGGTTACTTAGCAATGGGGCCTACAGGTTATTGTTGGATCCGAACCACATTATAAGGAGAAACTAATTTCTAATCACCAGAAACAGATTCCTCTTATTCCACGTTGTTAGGGCGGGGAATGGAAATGGGTACTACCGAATCGGTAGGCGAGCAAGCAGCCCACTCGTCCAACGAGGAACTACCTCGATACAGAAACAACAAGCAGAGGAGTATAATGAACTGGCAAAGACTAGTTAATTGAAGCTGGAATTATAACTTTTCCTACCGCAGGTTCTCATTCCTGTACGAATCCTGTTCGTATCTCCTAAGTGCGTTTAACTCTCGGCGGAAAGTAATCTTTCGTTGCACGAATCCCGTCGGAAATATAGGACATCAAAGTCCAGTTGCTTTGATGTTCCTTGGGAACGCAGGTCCTTTGAAGCTGCGCTAATCTTCCTCCCTTCTTTCTTTCTTTCTCTCCTTCGTGAATTAATATACAAAGCTGGGGGAATAATCACAGGAATTATCACACGCGACTGGAAATGGCGATACCACGTCCGGGCTATTAGCGGAAATACAAAGAAGTGGAGAGGAGAAGTTTATTCAAATTTTTTTCTGATTTGGTTTATTGCGATAAAGCAATGTAGAGAATTAGAGTATTATCAGATTGATATCAACGGACGAAAAGTATTGGTTGATATGAAAAAGAATTCTGCATGTGTGAAGCAGATACAGAACCTCTCTCTCTCTCTCTCTCTACTTGTCTCTTTTTCTCTCTCTTTGTTTCATGCTCTCTCTCTCTCTCTCTCTCTCTCTCTCCTTGTTTCTTTTTTTATCTCTTTGTTTCCTTCTCTCTCTCTCTCTTCTCTCTCTCTCTCTCTCTCTCTCTCTCCTTGTTTCTTTTTTTCTCTCTGTTTCGTGCTATCTCCCTCTACTTTTCTCTCCTCTCTCTCTCTCTCTCTCTCTCTCTCTCTCTGATTAGCCTTGTATCTTTTTTCTCCCTATTGGTTTGGTGCTATCTCTCTCTCTCTCTCTCTCTCTCTCTCTCTCTCTTTTCACAAAAAAAAAAAAGACCGTTTATCTCTCTTTGTCTGTTGTTAGTCTAATTCTGAAACATTCCTCCCCTTTTTTAAGGCTGGCTGGGGATTTAGAGAACCTAAGGGGGGGTAGGGAGAGTGCAGGTGGGGGGAGGGGAGGGGATGTGAGGGGAGGGGGGGAGGGAGAGGGGGTGGGGAACGGGGGGGGGGATGGGGAGGGGGGGGGGGGGGGGTGGTGGGGGGGGGGGGGGTTGGGGGGGGGGGGGGGGGGGGTTGGCTTGCTTTTATCACTGGATATCCTGGCTTTTTTCTGCGCTAGCTTACATAATAGCAAGTGTAACGGACGGGACTGTATCACAAGCTTTCTTTTTTTTCTTTTTTTTTTTTTTTTTTTTGTAATCGGAGCAAACCTGTTTCATAGGGTATTTTACTATTCTCTGTATATAGGCATGACTTATTTCATATGAATTAATTATATTTATTTTCACATTCATTTTCGTCATAAAATTACGGGACATTTTTTAAAATAGTAAAAATAGAATATTTTCATGCTATGTTTCGCCGTTAGCTTAAAAGACAACGTTTTTTCCTTCGGGGTAGAAATTTTTGCAATTTACATATTTAAATGCTCATGATATCTAACAATTATAGACTAATGTTTTACGCAGAAAAGGGTAAATACAAGTTGAATGGAGTTCTAAAGATTAAGTTCGTTGTTCATTGCTTTTAAAAAAGAAGAGTATGTTGTATATTTACACACACACACTCTCTCTCTCTCTCTCTCTCTCTCTCTCTCTCGTACCGTTTTGCTGGAAATCAATCATCCATCAGTCTTATAGATTAGCAGAGAAAGACACTCTAGAAAACATTGTGAAAGACATAACTAAATTAGATAATAACCTATTTACGTTAAACGATAACCAGACAAGAAATAATGGATGGAAACTTGAGCTGAAGAGATACAACACATCCCTTCTTTACACTTCTTTACATACAAGATATGTGACACGTGAAATAAACTGCCACCAGAAGTTGTAAACAGCAACAGTGTGCAAGAATTTAAAAGAAAGCTAGAGAAAATCATTAGGACACTATGAATGCACAGTAAAACTTCTCCTACAGATAAAGTGAGCACACGATGTCTCATCGGATGGGCTAACAAGTCTTTGAGACATCCTGTACCTTGTAACTCCTTGTAAAAGATATAACGTCTTGGGATAACGCATTTATTGAGCAATAAGTGACACTCTGCTCAAGGTAAATAAATTGACATGGAATGTTTGTTAGAGGGAATCCTAAAAAAAAAATGAAATAATTTTACGATGTGTACCTATATAGTAAACGAAAAGTTCTTTGAAGACCGCAGCTTTATATTTTGGAAAGTAAAGTTCGCCACCAGCCAACCAGGAATGCAATAGTGTTTCGCTACAGGCCGCGTTCATTGACGTTTAAATACAGAGCAATAAAATCTAACTTTATTGACACTGAAGTCTAATCTATCTTTTACTCTCAGAGGATGCTCGCAATAAAGCCCCAGTCTATCAGCGGTTCACACCAATTCACTAACCGGAAACCCCTTTCATCTTGACGTCACTTCCGGGTCAAGTGAAACGAATGCCACTTCAGTAGTGTGCGCTGGATGTAATTTGATTTTGAATATTGCCTTATAGATTTATTTGTCAGAGAGGACTTTGGAGTATTTTGTCTAACAGACATTATTTCTTTTTAGAGAGGATAAAGGTTACAAATTTTCCTCTCTTTTTTCGTACTGAATACCCTTTATTTTTTACTGACCTCATTTTAAAGATGGAAAAACCTGTTCAGATTTCGTATGAATGGAATCTTCACACTTTACGCCAAAATTCATTTCGTATTTTTCATTTAAATTTTACGCACCATGAACGTTTTATAAATTTATTTTAACGAATGATTCCTGTGGTTTATAAAAAAGAATATTTGTCGATTTTGAAGACAGATCCAAAATTATTAGAGAAAAAACATTTCGAATCAATGAAAGAATTAGGGGGAAACAGAACAGAGTAGTTTTTGTCTCACAAGATAAAATAACAGGACGTAATCATATATTTGATGACCTTTGTGACGTTTTTTTTTCAGAATTTTATTTTCCCTGATTAAATGATTAGATGGTGAATGAAGCACACCAAAAGAGACTTAAAGGTTTTCGGAATTGAAGTAAGCTTTGAAGTAAACTGAAGAAAAAGCATATTTGATAATACAGCCGGAATATTATAAGTTGTGTGATGGCGGAGTCTTGTAACAAGAAAAATAATAAAAAAGAGAAAATTCATCAACATTAATAGATTATACGTGACATTTATATATGAAATAACTGTGATATGAAACATTGCGATATCATATCCAGAACATATTAGAGCCATAGATTAGTTTCTTTATCCTTACCCTCGGTAATAAATTATCTCGCTTCCTTTCATGTCAAGTAAAGAGGGAGATAGCTCAAAAAAAATGAAAAAAAAAATCAACAACAACAACAAGAAAAGAAATATAAAACTATCCCCTTGGGAATTACAAGTAATTACTCGGGATAAACGTTTCCTACGGTTGATATATTTTGATATATTACCTTTGTAAAAACCTCATTATAATTGTTACGTCCGAGCTGTATGGTTTTGTCAATTTGTCAGCCTGGATTTTAAGGAAAATTATAATTATCATTAGATGATATGGTTTCCAGAATTGGGACAAGCGATTATGTGTGAAATTCTGGAGTGAACATTTGGAGAGAAGAAGGTTTTTGCACATAACCATGTGCAGAATTACCTTAGATTTTAGACCTTGAAAATAAAAAAAACACGTGCAGAATTACGATTGATTTTAGAACTTATAATCGATAACCATGAGCAGAATTACCATAGATTTTAGGACTTAAAAATCCCAAAACATGTGCCGAATTACGATAGATTTTACGACTTTAAAATCCGAAACCATGAGCAGAATTACGATTGATTTTACGACTTAAAAATCCGAAACCATGAGCAGAATTACGATTGATTTTAGGCCTTAAAATCCGAAACCATGAGCAGAATTACCATAGATTTTAGGACTTATAATCCAAGAAACCGATGTTCAGAATTACGATTGATTTTGTTTTAGGCCTTAAAATCCGAAACCATGAGCAAGAATTTACGATTGATTTTTAGGCCTTAAATTCCGAAACCATGAACAGAATTACGATTGATTTTAGGCCTTAAATTCCGAAACCATGAGCAGAATTACGATTGATTTTAGGCCTTAAAATCCGAAACCATGAGCAGAATTACGATTGATTTTAGGCCTTAAAATCCGAAACCATGAGCAGAATTACGATTGATTTTAGGCCTTAAAATCCGAAACCATGAGCAGAATTACGATTGATTTTAGGCCTTAAAATCCGAAACCATGAGCATTAATTCGATGAATTTAGGCCTTAAATTCCGTAAACCATGAGCAGAATTTACGATTGATTTTAGGCCTTCTTCCAAAATCCGAACCATGTTCAGAATTACGATTGATTTTAGGCCTTAAAATCCGAAACCATGAGCAGATTTACGATTGATTTTAGGCCTTAAATTCCGAAACCATGAACAGAATTACGATTGATTTTAGGCCTTAAATTCCGAAAACCTGAGCAGAATTTCCCATAGATTTTAGGACCTTATAACCTCCGAAAACATGAAGCAGAATTACGATTGATTTTAGGCCTTAAATTCCGAAACCATGAGCCAGAATCGATAGATTTTAGAGGCCTTATAATCCGAAAACTGAGCAGAAATACGGATTGATTTTTAGGCCTTAAAATACGAAACCATGAGCAGAATTACGATTGATTTTAGGCCTTAAAATCCGAAACCATGTGCAGAATTACAATAGTAAAAAAAATCCAAAATCAGAAATCCAAAATCCTATGCGCATTTACCGTAGAGTTTGGTAAAACGTTGTGTAAATAATTCTTCATGCCGTTTGGATTATGTTAATTTACCTACACACAGAACTTATTTTCGATGTGTATTACATGAAAATATGTCCACAAACCTGTTTTTCTTTAGGTTCATGAAAAATGAAACTAGACAGAATAAAAGAGGAAAAACAGGAACCTTCCCGATGTTAAAACTACAGCACGCTGTCGTAATCATTCTAGATGCGAGTTCGGTAAAAGTATATCCCCAAAACCATTTTCTTCAATGTGAGCGGCAGAAAACAAAAGAGAATAAAAAGAAGAAAGTCGTGCCTTCCAGATGTTAAACAGCATCCAAAAAAAAAGGAGTTACTCTACTGCAGAAGACAAAGAGTGGCAGTAGAAGAGGCCTCCAACAAACACACCCTTCCCGAATTCACTTCCAGCCGTATCCTTCTTTCACTGCTAATTTAAGCAGACGTATGGCCGTCTTCACGTTCCGGAGACAAGCATCTCCATCTTAACAACGTCTCTGCTCCGCTTCGTAAATTGCCGGCTATTCGGTCGCGTCTGTTTCTCGGAACGATCTACTCGTCTCACAGAGCGCTCCTTTTCCGTTTGCCAGCTGAACGCGGCTTCACTTCGTTGTCAATTATATGTTGTTGTTTCACGTATTGCTTTTACTTTTTGTTAAGGGTTTTTTTTTTATTGCGTCTGCTTACTTAATATTTTATGATGTAAGCAAATAAGACTTTAATGAACAGATAACAAGGCTGTACGCAGAAATATAGATAAATAAATGTTTTTTTAAAACGGTAGTATATTTAAATTTTGTTGATACTTTTTTATGTTAGTGGAGAACTGTATAATGAACAGATAACCAGATTTTAAGCGGAATTCTGGATAATATATAATTGCTTGAACTATTAGATAAGTAGACTAAAATAAGCGGAAAGCAATATTTCCAAACATATGCGATAAATGTTATTTTTATAAGGTACTATATATAAGATTTTCAATATGATCTTACGCGAATTCTGATGAATTCACGTTTGCTTAAACTATTAAATAAGAAGACTAAAATAAATGGAAAGCAAGATTTTACGATAAAGTGCGGTAAATAGATAGTATATTTTTTTTTATTATTATTATTATTAACACGGTAATTTACATAACATTTTCAAGGTAAGTTACAGTTTCGTTACACGAATGATACGTTCAGGGTACCTGACACCATAGGAAGGACTCTCTTTGTTACCTGGTAGCATGATAACTTGGAACATCTCGAGAGAGAGAGAGAGAGAGAGCTGGTATTAAAGGAGGAAATGGAAGTTCCCTGTTGGAATAAGAGGTTTCGGAAGATGTCTAGATAGTGTATCCTCTGGTGAGGTATATATATATATATATATATATATATATATATATATATCTATATATATATATATATATATATATATATATATATATATATATATATATATATATATATATATATATATATATACATATACACTATTTATGTATGTATGTGTATGTATGTAGGATCGTGACTTTGGACGTCTCAACTTCCACTTCCTGACACACGGAATCCTCGTAATCTTCAAAATCTTATTGGTAGCCTCCTCCTCTCCGATGAAACTCTTCAAAACACTTCAGTAAAAGATCCCGGACTCTTCGATTCAAACTTTCCTAATTTGAATGGATTAAACGGATCAAAATTAGTCGGGGAAAACAGAGACGTTATCACGAATAAACGACCCGAAGGTTGGCCTTACAATCTTGAGAAATTTGACGAAAATCTCTCGGGTGGGTGATTAATCCCTCTGGATTCTTGTTGGGCTGGGTAGGGTCGGTGATGGTGGAGGGAGGGGGGGTGGGGGGGGTGGTGGAGGGAAGAGGTGATGAGGTAAGGGAGGGAGGGAGGGAATGGGGATTGGTTTGAGCTTGGAGGAATAATACTTTGAAGGATTAACTCGATCGTGTCTGTTTCCAATGTCTCCCTGCCGGTTAAAAATGTGGAGGAAATCTCTCGGGTCATTGATTAATTCCTTGGGATTCTTGTGCCTTGGTAAGTGGGGGGGGGGGGGGGGGGGGGGGGGGGGGGGGGGGTGGAGGGGGGGGGGGGGTGGGGGGGGGGGCGGAGGGCGGGGAGTTAGGGGGTTGGCTTATTCCTCCAAGATTTCCTCCAAGGATTTGAGGGATTAACTTGGACGTGTCTGTTTCAGCGTCTCTCTAGGCGGTTAAAAAATGGGACTGGGTTGTTTTACATTCCATATCCCCGTACTCCTTTCAAACCTTTCTGCTTTCAGTTTTCCTTTCAGCGCTGAATGACCGCGTAAGTCCCATCGTTTGGCCTTTGGCCTAAGTTCTACATTCATTTCCATTCCATTCCATACATACGCCTTTATATCTATGGATAAACACAAGGTCGTGAGCAACCATTAGTTATTCCTGCACATCTCTCACCTTTTGAGAAGTAACTCAAAAACATGACGTTTAAATGCAGTTAGTTACCTCCGCCAACTAAGCTATTTAAACCCTTTTCCATTTCTCTGTTTGGGATCTAATTCCGAATCATTCTCACAGTATTAAAGTTTTACACAATTTGACGACGTGTTCTTGGAACAGCAGACTCCATAAACTGCACCAGATTTGATTTCCCTGACGAAGGGAACAAAGGTAATGAAATCTGGCGGCTGTTTGTGAGTTACTGTATGATTTACCCTGTTGTTATGCCAGACGAGAGAGAGAGAGAGAGAGAGAGAGAGAGAGAGAGAGAGAGAGAGAGAGAAACGTTTGGTAATGTATTTGTCCAATTGCAGAAAAGCTTCTTTCACCTACTGACTTCTTCTAATCGAGGTTTCTGAATGACACCGGATAAGGCTGCTTTTTAACATACACTCTCTTTTTATCATATTTTTTTTTTTTTTTTTATTTTTTTTTTTTTTTCACTTTCTAAATGTTCATCTCAGTAAGTTTAAATGCATTATTAACTTTATATTGTGCTGACAGAGCGATTGCGCAATTGTAAACAGAAAAGCTTACAAAATGTATATCTTCTTCTGAATAAAGGTGTAAGTCGGCATTTACAAATGTGAAACACGAGGCGTTGCCTTTTTATATATATACGCATAAAATTTACTGCATAATCCCGAATTCACAAGCTGCTGAAGTCACATCTGAGACAATACCGAAGAACAGCATCTATTCGGCATCCACCGAAAGAGAGAGAGAGAGAGAGACAGAGAGAGAGAGAGAAGAAAACATTTCCAAGAATCTCCAGCCACTGTTTGCATTCTGAATGGTTTGTTTGTCGTGAATTCTTTCTGTCGTCTGTCAGAAGAAGAAGAAGAAGAAGAAGAAGAAGAAGAAGAAGAAGAAGAAGAAGAAGTGACATTTATTTACAGTCTTGTGACGGGACGGGAATATGTCTGCTACAGGAGAGGAGAGACTTTTGTCAACAGAGAAATCCTTTCCGTGTGTGTATATATATTCTTTGCGTTGTCTATTTTGAATAATATAGCAGCGGCAGCAGTCTTTCGAGGGACGCTGCTTCGCCGCCTCTATGCTTTCTGATTTTTATTTGCCCAGAGAGAGAGAGAGAGAGAGAGGGAGAGAGAGAGAGAGAGAGAGAGAGAGATTACTCAAATTCCTCCCTTTGACGTTCTCCTCAAGCAGTCGAAGAATTACATTTATCATTCGCGGGTGTTATTGTATCTACATAAGTACAGAAGTGATGATATTATCTCATTTTTAATCACAGGACACGATAAAAAAAACAAATGGAAAAAAAATTAAAATATGGTTCTCAAAGGGCACCAGTTCACTTTTATTTCATTTGAGATAGCATGAAGGTTTAAATGAAACCGGTAGCCTTATATGTATGTATGTATGTATGTATGTATACATTATATACACATATTTATATACATACATTCATACGTACAAGAATACCTCCCGCATTTAAACTTTATGCTTTTAAATAAGAAAAAGTAAACTTTTGCACCTTCCAGACTCATCTGATTTAAAGTTTGTTCTTTTTTCATTGTGCCCTATGGTGAAATGAGTTTGAATTAAGAAGTTTCCATCTTTGTCGAATGTTGAATATTCCGTCCAGAGAGAAAGTTCCGTCCAGAAGTTTGCGAAGTTACTCTTAAGATTTCTAGTCATTTTTTGTTGCAACCTTATGAAAAATTCCGGTGTTCCCGGGGTGTTCTGTATATTTCTAAGGTCTTTCTTTGAACGTAGATTTTATTTATAATCAGCTAAAGTGCACTTATTCCTAGCCTGAATATTATCTATAATAAGATAATTTTATTTATAATAAGATAAAGTACACTTATTCTCTGCTGAATATCATCTATAAGATAAAGTGTACTTATTCTTAGCTGAATTTTGTTTATAATAAGATGAAGTACACTTATTCTTTGCCTGAATATCATCTATAAAGATAAAGTGTACTTATTCTTAGCCTGAATTTTATATAAGATATAAAGTACACTTATTCTTTGCCTGAATATTATCTATAATAAGATAAAGCGTACTTATTCTTGGCCTGAATTTTATTTATAATAAGATAAAGTGCACTTATTCTTTGCCTGAAGATTATAATAATGTAAAGTGTACTTATTCTTAGCCTGAATTTTATTTATAAGATAAAGTGTCACATTCTTAGCCTGAATTATATATATTTAAAATAATGAAAAAGCTGACATATTTTTAGCCTGAATATTATTTAGAATAAGGAAATATTTGACTTATTCTTAGCCTGATTATTATTTAGAATAAGGGAATATTTGACTTATTCTTAGCCTGAATATTATTTAGAATAAGAAACACGTGTACTTATTCTTTGCCTGAATTTGATTTAAAACAATGAAAAGGCTGACATATTTTTATCCTGAATTTTATTTAGAATAAGGAAAAATTAGACATATTCTTAGCCTGAAGATTATTTAGATAGAATAAGGAAAAATTGGACTTATTCTTAGCACGAATATTTTTAGAGTCAGGAAAGGCTTACTTTATTTTAGTCTGAATTGCATTTAGCATAAGGAACACGTGTACTTATTCATAGCCTGAATTTGATTTAAAATAGCGAAAAAGTCGAATTATTCTTATCATGAATTTTATTTTTTGTCATCTGTGATATTCCAAGATAACAGAAAATGACATTTTGCTGAAATATCTCTTTTAATCAAAACCACTTTTCCAGTTTTGATAGAAAGTGCTTCTGAATTAGTGATCACCATCACAGCTCGTGATAATCATAATTTTTTTTTTTTTAGTTAAAGAAACGATGTAAAATGTAAGCTGTGGCAAATTAATGCTGAAGAGGTAGAATGTCATCAGATGTATTTATTAGGGGAAAAATAATAATTAATAAGATAAAATAAGCTGATAAACCAAGACATGAAAGGTCGACGCGAAGATGATATATAAAATGGTTTATCCTCCGATGCCACTTAATTTGATCACAAAATGAGAACCAGGAAACTTCGGCAGGATCTTGACAGTTTTCTTTTTTTTTTCTTCTTTTTTTTTTTAAAACGCTTCTCGGCTCTCATAAATTTTAATGTGAGTGCTGTCGTCTGGAAAACGATGAATCCCGCCGACTGGAAGAGATAAGTTTATTCCTGGAAAAAGTTTTCCAAATGTAGGAGTGCCAATCTCTTTACGGGCTGAGACGGTTTTTCCAGTTTCACTGGAGTTATGACAATATCATTAATTCGAATTCCGCCTTTTACGCCTTTTTTTTGAAGCTTCTTTCATATGGATGGAAGGCTTTCGTCGTTGAAGGCAAGGTTATATATATATATATATATATATATATATATATATATATATTATATATATATATATATATATTATATATATATATATATATATAAAGAGGGCCACCAGAATAAAAAGTTTTTTTTTTTTTTTTTTTTTGTGTAATTCGCCTTCACGTTCAAAGAGGTATTTTAGAAGTTTCCCATATGGAAGACCCTCGTCTTGAAGGTATGAATATTCTTGAGAATAGAGGGATTATAGATATGATGAAGTCCACCGGAATAAAATACTTTTTTTCAACAGAAATCCTTAAAGAATGTATATGGCCAGAGTCATATTCTTCATTTTAGCCTCATGATTCATAAATCTACAAGTTTTCACTTTATCATTCTGTAAAGATCATAGTTTGAGACGAATGGAATTTCTAAAGAAAAGGTTATTTATAGACACCCTTTAAACTTACAGTCAAAAAGGCATATTGCAGCAAAGTCTGGGAGATGACAGGGATACGTATCTAGTCATTTAGATACGTATCCCTGAAGTTTAGAAGCCAGATAATTATTAACGCT
>NC_061094.1:62790080-62797580 GCF_015104395.2 Macrobrachium nipponense
TATATATATATATATATATATATATATATATATGTATGTATGTATATATATTAATACACTATAATAAACATTTCATTACACGATACTAATTAATTCTGACTTTCTCAAAAAATCCAGAGATGGTAAATAAGAATTATGATATTAGGTAACTTTGCTCCGTATTTTTGTTTTTATGTTTGGAGTGTAGTGTAGAACTCATAATGAAATCCTCTTCTCTGTGGCATTATCTGTTCAACTGTTGCATTGATTGTTTGGTGGTAGGGAATTTTAGAATGCAATATCTCATCCTTCGCAATTCCTTAACTGGGCCATTCATCCACTACGAGCTGTAATCTGAATCATTTTTCCTCCACCCCCTTTGCTTCATTCAAATCCTTCATCAACTCCAATATCTCTCTCTCTCTCTGTTTGCGACACCCCTCTATTGTGACAAGTTTTTAGTTCGCACCCTCTAATATAATTCATTTACTAACCCTTGATAAACAAACTCTAATTCAAACTCCACTGGCTGAATCGAAGGTTGATTATAACTTCATTCCATCAATTTTAATTGTCGGAGTCAACACAGATATACCAACGCTTGCTTCTCTTCGAAATGCATCCAGATTTCCAGATTTCCAGATTTCCAGATTTCCAGGCCCGACAACCAACCTAAGACTAATCAGAATTCTTGAGACGTTTTGACTCGGTAGGTCTGATGTCGTAGAATTAAGAACTTAGAACAAAAGACTGAAGAATTTACTCATGTGGGTTTGTAAGTGAAGAAGTCGACCTTACGAAACTTACTGTAAATAAACATATGAATAATTTTAATTCGTGAAATAACTTTAATTCGTAATGTTGGTTTGACAGCTCCAGTCTTCGCAAAATAAAAGATACAGTACTTATAAGGAAAACTGTAATACTGTATCCACAGTTTTCCTCCTAAAATATTGCCCAATATGCGTTGTTCATAAATTCTGGATGCTTGTATATGGACCGTCATATATGTCATGACAATAATAATTTCTTCTATGGAAAGCAAAATTTACGCTGCACAAGATGAATTATCAGGACTGAGAGAAATTCTGTTATGTTTGAAGGAATAATGAATTTCACCGCTTAAAAATAACTGACACGGCTATAGGTTTAGATTATTAGAGGAGCTTGAATGGGGAATTTCTTTTTATAAAGCTAAAGAAAAAACCATGTTTTTTTTCGACAATTGTTCAACCAATAAATATTAACCAAGTTTAGCAATCCAAACTATTTCTTTAGTGAATATATCATCCTCTTATAAATGAAAATTGAAATGGTTTTCAGTTCACAATAAATTTGTATCAATAAATTGCATTTTTCAATCACTCTAATGTACTACTCTATATGCAGCAATGTGTTCATGGCATAACTCATATTAAGAGTAGTCGGAATATAATTCATATCGATATATGACTTAAAGCTATGCAGCACTGAACGTTACCATAAACTATCAGTGAATGAGATACGAGCACAAATTCGCTTCGTTCTCTAAAACATTTCTAAAATATCTTCGCGTGACCTTTTAATTGACACTGGGCGTCATTAAATGACCTACTTACTAATTTAGTTATCAATGCTTAGTTAAATATTCAGCCGAAATATGAACTGTGTGTTCGCGTGCAACGGCTTGATTGGAACTGAGCAAAATCTCATTAATATTCCGCGCAAAATCTGGATATAACTGTAAGCATATACGCCGAATTAATTCATCGGAAAATAAGCTTTTCGGTAAATTAATTCCCTGTTGATTTCTATTTCGGAATAATGCATTTGCTTGCGTGGCAATTCCCGGATGATATGCGCGCATCGCCTCCGTTAAATGCGCGCTTATTTTTGCATAAGTAATGAATACATTTTTATATAGGACTTTCATTTTGTATCTAATTTTTTTCCTCGTAAGTGTTTCAGGTCGTCACGTAATTATATTATGAAATAATTATGTAATTACTGCACAAAGAAGGATAGTTATCTGGCAACTTTCCCTTCTTTTACAAGATCATATTTTTATTATATAACCAGAAATGGAAATTGTTTTATTTATTCAATATTTTTCTCACTGACAAAGGTAGGTACTCTGCATTATATTCCTTTCAAACCATAACAAATTATATTATAGGTGGTATATATATGCTAAATTCGCATATTTTCCAGATACCAATTTAGGGAATATGAATACCTTTGGGTTCATCATACATTGAACTGGATAATACTTATCAAATCATATGTTCATAATTGAATTTCAGATATTGCCATTCATATATGCAGTACATTTTGCGAGTAGAAAATAACCATTGGATTCGGATGTTCATTTACTCATTTGTAATTTTATAATGATTTTAATTATGTGGACTCATTATTTTCTTGTTGAATCTTGCTTATTCTTCTTATTGAGTCATGATAATTCCATATTCGGGTTTTAGTTGCTTTAGTTTAATTTATACGCGTTATTTTTCGTATAATTAACCTTTGATAAAGATCATTTTAACCATATACTCTCTAGCAACCAATCATACAATTTTTACGTTTACCAAGATGGTATTTTTTAATAACGTTACCGATCATATCTAGCTTTATAATAATAAAAAAATGAAGGGTTTGATTTTTTATGAATCGTAAATCCAAAATATGATTTACTAAAATTCATGTTGTGTACAAATAGATCGATTGGAGTACAGACAACTAGTTTTCATTCTTTTATACCGTTGCTTAAAGTACATGCACTGCAACCATTCGAATTATAAATTATTTCTAAATATTCCAATCCAAATTCTCAAATACAAAGATAAAAGGTCAGCCCAGGTCATTTACGATTTCATCAATTTTCACTAATTAATTCTGAATATTATTAATGAGGTCTAAAAAATTATTGAGACCCAACACATATTAATTAAGCGAAAATAGCCATCTAAAATTTATAAATATTCAAGTTTCTGTATATTACATGACAACTCAAGTAAATGAATTTAAAGGATAAGAACTGTAAGGCATTTAGATTATTTAATATTTTCGAAGGATGTGTAAGTTATTTTCTGGATTTTCCTTTCATATTCAAGCGTCCAATTTGTTTAATTGCTGTCACTTACTTCTTTTTAAAGACACCATCTTTAAACTAATTCGTCTAATGACATCATTATTTATCGTCAGTGAGTGTGGAGGAATGTTAAGCAATAATAAAAGCTCAATTGAAAAGATTTCGTCTCTTATTTTTGTATGGAGTCTCATTATATTAGAAATAAAATGGTTTTTAATTCTCCTAAGTCTTAATTATTATTTTTGGGGGAATGTAAAAATCCCTGACGCACAAACAAAATATGGGGAAAAAAATTTAAATCTGATTTGTTTTTCATTTAGATAAAGACTCCTGTAGTTGCTTCAAGTAAACTTTCAGGATAAAAAGCTTTTATCAGTCTCGTAAAACAAAAGTGAATATCTAATTCCTATAACGTTTTAGTGTGGTGATAAATGTTTATATTCGTGATTTAATGTAGTTGCTTGAAGTAAAATTTCAGGATAAAAAGCTTTTGACAGTCTTGGAAAACTGAAGTGAATATCTAAATCACATAATAGTTTAATGTGGTGATAAATGTCTATATTCGTGATTTAATTTAGTTGCTTTAAGTAAAATTTCAGGATAAAAAGCTTTTGACAGTCTTGGAAAACTGAAGTGAATATCTAAATCACATAATAGTTTAATGTGGTGATAAATGTCTATATTCATGATTTAATCTAGTTGATTTAGGTCAAATTTCAGGATAAAAAGCTTTTGACAGTCTTGGAAAACTGAAGTATATATCTAATTCATATACCATTTTAGTGTGGTGATAAATAGGTCTATATTTTTGGTTTAATCACGGAAAAGTGAATCACCAGTTTCATTCAGAGTCCGTCTATTATATTTTCCTTTCGCCCTCCTTTTCACTATCAGCGCTTTCCACTTACTTCCTGAAAGAATGAAAGCAAGAGAGAAGAAGAAGAAAAAAGAAGAAAATAAATAAAAATAGGAATCCGAAGGTCTTTCCAACTTCGCCGATCTGGTATTAGAGTCACGCGACGGAGGTGACCTGAATTTATGTTCCCCATCCTACATCAGACTTGGAGCCCCGGCTTGGAAAGTTCGTTTTCGGAGGCTCTAAGTTGATAATCTCGCTGCAAATTTCTTTTCCCCTTAATAAAAAAAAAAGAAGAAGGGACCAAGGAGGTCTATGAATTTTTCGTACTGCTTTCATGAGCGTGTGTATACATGCTTGCATACTCATGCATGCATGCGTGGTCTTGTGTGTGAACCTCGATAAATTGGCTACCTTGAATACTTATGTATGTACAGGTGTGTTTTTTAGGACCTCGATAAACTGGCACCGTTGCATACTTATAAGTGTAGGAGAACCTCGGTAAAGTGGCACCCTTTGAGAATACTTATAAGTGTAGGTAAACCTCGATAAACTGACACCCTTGAATACTCATACATGTAGGATACTCTAGTCATTTTGAATTATTTATAAGTATCCTTAGTATAAGAGGAAGAATTGGATAAAAACTTATCGAATTTCTGGTATATTAATTACTCTTACTTAAAAAAAAGCAAATACTCGTATACCTTTGTCGAAAACGAAAAAAAAATCACGTTTCTGGTATATTAATTAATCTTACGAGAAATTCTTAGCAGAAAAAACTTTAATAATTTTTCTAACACAAATCGTACACACTAACATTACCAAAATTGTGTTTGATATGAAACGAATAACTTTTTTGGCATGTTAATTAATCTCGTGAACAAATTATCTATCAATTTTGAAAACGAATTTACAAGGCAATAAAACAATAAAGTATAAACCACCATTTACACCATCCAATAACAATAGCCATAGGAAAGTGACTCCACACGAAGAGTTAAATAAAATACACACGCACTCAATTTTAACGGGAAACTGGTCGCGAAAGGCCCAGTGCTCTCCCTTGTTTATATAACTCGACCCAAAGTAAAAGGGAGTTTGCCAGTCCTTCTGGAAGCCTGGTCTGTCTGCGTCCAGCCCGTGCGCTACCAGCTACCAGCCTATCCTTTGCTGGTGCTGGTGTCATCACCACCAGCCATCTGCTGTTTCCCCGTTGTTTCCCTGTTGTTGCTCTTTTTTGTTTCCCTGTGTAGGGCATCGAATAGTCTTTGAAATCCTTTAGTCGTCTCCTGTGGACCATTTTCAAGTTCAAAATCAAACATTTTGCTGTTTCTGCTGGTCTCATCCCCACCAGCCATCTGTTGTTTCCCGGTTGTTTATCTGTTGTTGCTCTGTTGTTTCCCTGTGTAGGGCATCGAATAGTCTTTGATTAAGCTTATTCGTCTACTGTGGATTATTTTCAGGTTCAAAATCAAACATTTTATCCTTGCCAAGGCGTTGTTTGCGATGCTTACTTCGACTTTGACTAGACCTACTATAGTAGATACACATCAACCGTGCATCTAATGTCTAGGCCACTCCCTTACGACGCTCCTGATTGGCTGCTGATAAGCCAGTCACAGGGCTGGAAACTCAGTCCCTCTAGAGAGTTCACATAGGCAGAATGTACGTTCCACCTCTCCTGAGGGATGCATCTTACAAAAGTATCCCTCAGGAGAGCTGGAACATACATCCTGCCTATGTGAACTCTCTCGATAGACTGAGAGTTTCCAGCCCTGTGGGATGGCTTATCGACAGCCAATTAGGAGCGTCGTAAGGGACTGGCCGAGGCATCAGATGCACGGTTGATGTGAATTTACTATAGTAGGTCAGAAGTGTGTCGTAGGGGCTTGTATCTTTGTTTGAATTTGGGTAAAAATTTTTCTTCTTCCTAAGAATATTCAGAATACTACTTTTATTGTTATGTCTTTATGCATGTTAATGAATCTCTATGGACTATTGTTACATTTTTATTGTCTGATTATAAAGAAGCATATATATAACATACACACATATATATATATATAATATATATATATATATATATTATATATATATGTGTGTGTGTGTGTGTGTGTGTATGTATATATATATATATATATATATATATATATATATATATATATATATATATATATATATATATATATATATTAGATATATATATATATAACTTAGTTGTAACTTATTAATCATTAATTTCTAGTTATTATTTAAGTTTTTAGATTTTTAATGTTAAATATTGAAGTGTTGTATTCCTTCATTATTAGCTTTTTGTCTCCTCACCGGTGGTTATATTGATGTTTGACGTATGTTAACGACTGTTTTATATTTTCAAGTTGTGTTGGTTACGTGTCTGTGCTCCTTCGTTATCCGAGGGATGGAGGTTTACTCTTGAAGGAGTTTGCCTCAGTGTGTTTCTGAGCCTCCAACCTTGAAGGGCGCGACTATTGCTGTTGGAACAATATTTATTCCTAGCCATATTTCAGAGCTACGTTTCGACGCTGTATATCTTATTGGATATCCTTACTCTGCAGTAAGGATATTATATTCTTCAATTTGTGTACTGCCCTTGGTTCAGTAAAAGCCAAGGGGACCTCTCTGTCCCAAGGTAATAACAATTATACCTGTATTTATTTATTGAGATCACGGCCTTTGATCCTCTGCTGACGTCATTAGTGGAGCTTGTGAAAGCCTACCATCACCATAGTTTGGGATCAATTTTCCCTGCCTCCCAGATTAAGCCTCCAGACGTGGAGTTTGTTATTGTCCTCCAAGAGGTGACCTATAAAGTCGTTTGAGGAAGTTGTTAGGGATATTAGATTGTATTTGTTAGGGTATTCTTACTTTTCGCTTGCCTCCTCCTTTCTGGACCCTCTCCCCTTTGTATGTGTGTTGATGACCTGTCTTTAATTGTGTAATTGTTTTCTTTTGCAGGAAGATAAGAGTGAGTGTTTCCCATTAGTTACTGTATTATTGAGGTTCAGGTGTTATTTCTGCCTAAAACTTACATTATTAAAATTAAGTATTTTTTGGTGGTATTTTCTTTGTCCCCTTGAATTGACTTTGCACTCTTATTGAAGTTGGATACTATTCCCCCTTTTGTGGACTTAGTAGTGTGTTTTGGTGAATACTGCTTGATAAAAGTTTAGTGTGTGTGGTGGTCAAACCAACCATTACAATATATATATATATATATATATATATATATATATATATATATATACATATATATATATACGTATATATATATATATATACATATATATATATATATATATATATATATATACGTATATATATATATATATATATATATATATATATATATATATATATATATATATATATATATATATATATATATATATATATATATATATACATATATATATATATATATATATGACTTTTTGTCTAAAACTCTTTGGTATAAACCACTTTAGTCTAAGGCACTCTGGGCTAAAGACATTTTTGGCTAAAAACAACTTGGTCTAAAGATACATTGGTCTAAAGACACTTTCGGCCAAAAAACTCATTTTAAGCTGCACTA
>NC_061094.1:62805080-62812580 GCF_015104395.2 Macrobrachium nipponense
CCTTGGGAAAATGACCTAGGCATCAGTTTTTTTTCCAAGATTTTTTCTGTGTTTTTATATGATAATAATAATAATAATAATAATAATAATAATAATAATAATAATAATAATAATAATAATAATAATAATAATGATAAATGGTAGAGAAATCTACAATGGTGTAAGTGAAATATATATATTAAAAATATATATAAAAACTATTTCTATATATTTTTTAATATAAGTTCAAACTTACACCATTGTGGATTTCTTCACTATTATTATTATTATTATTATTATTATTATTATTATTATTATTATTATTATTATTATTATTTTAGTAACTGATGCTATTAGGAGACTAGAGCATATTCTCTAAAGCATTAATTTTCTGTATATATCTGACAAATATTGACATTGACGTCATTATTGATTTCTGCACCGGTATTTATATAGGTAAATCTATTCATTAGCTTTTAATTATCAGCCTAAACCATTTATTCATACCCATTATGCCCAGATACCCCAGTCTTTCAACGGTTCAGTGTCGGTTCAAAAGGAAATACCAACATAAAAAATAATATTTCATTTCCCCTCCGTTTTATCGTCTGCTGACTTGAAGGCAAATTCGTTAAATATTGCTTCGATAAAGATAGGAAGGCGAAGTCTTGCGTCATTATAGGAAATCGAACACTGATATCCCTTATCTCCATTTGGCAAGAGTAAGAGTGGGGCGTTTTTTTTTTCTTTTTTTTTCAGCAAACATTTTTGGCGCCTATTAGAAAATATTCTTTGAACAAATTTACGCGTTTGAAGTCTATGGGGATTAGTATTTGTTAAAATGCAATCATAATGCATTCATGAATTATTAATAAATAAATAAATAAATGCACAAAGGGTATTCGTATGCAGACAGACGAAAGATATCGCTTTTGTTTAAGCCGTTATAAAAGAGAAAGGTAGAGATGACATGTCGTGCTAATAAATGAAAATAATTCTTTTCACTTAAAAAAAAATTTGGATTTCTAAGAGATTTTTAACAAATCATTTATAATTAATGAATAATTAAAAATGCAGTTTGAATACAATACGCTATTTAATTAGATATTTCGTCTGTATTGCCTCGCAAGGCGGAAATCTCTACTTCCATATATATATATATATATATATATATATATATATATATATATATATATATATATATATATATATATATATATATGTGTGTGTGTGTGTGTGTGTGTGTGTGTGTGCGTATTGTGTCCATGTTATATCCAACTTTCGCCCTACCTCAGCCGTGAGAGACGATTGTATTTGAAGAAATCGGTATCGCCCCAACCCCCCAAAAGACTCACTTAAATAAGATCGTGTCTCTGGAAATGTTTAGTTTCGATCCCACGCCCTTTATAATTGGATTCTGAGACTACCCACTTTACTTCTTGCTGCCCAAAGGATAGATAACACGGAATCCAGTTATTTACGGGCGTGTGTATGTATATTTGTTTGTGTGTATATATATATATATATATATATATATATATATATATATATATATATATATATACACATATACCATATGATACATATACATATACATATACATATACATATGCATATACGAAAATACTCTGATACTAGCTAGACCAGAGATACTAAGACCACCCACCTCAGCTGTTCACTGGTTCATGCAAGAGTCACAGCTGAAACATGAAGCAATTTTCACTCAGCAATTTCTGTATGCACGACGCTTTTCTCTGGTGGTGATTTACGATTCGCATTCCGTTGCTGGAAAGGAAGAAGAAGAAGGAGAAGAAGGAGGAGAAGAAGAAGAAGAAGAAGAAGATGAAGAAGAAGAAGAAGACGAAGGAGATGATGAAGAAGGAGAAGAAGAAGAAGAAGATGAAGAAGAAGAAGAAGATGAAGGAGATGATGAAGAAGGAGAAGAAGAAGAAGAAGGAGATGAAGAAGAAAATGAAGAAGGAGAAGAAGAAGAAGAAAAAGAGGGAAAGAAGAAGATGAAGAAGGAGAAGGAGAAGAAGAAGAAGGAGAAAGAGAAGAAGGAGATGAAGAAGGAGAGAAGAAGAAGATGAAGTAGGTGAAGAAGATGGAGAAGAAGAAGATGAAGAAGGAGAAGAAGAAGAAGTAAAAGAAGGAAAGAAGAAGATGAAGAATTAGAAGGAAGAAGAAGAAGAAGAAGAAGGAGAAAGAGAAGAAGAAGGTGAAGAAGAAGAAGAAGGAGAAGGAGAGGAAGAAGAATAAGAAGAAGAAAAAAAAGAAGGAGAAGAAGAAGAAGGAGAAGAAAAAGAAGGAGAAGAAGAAGAAGAAGAAGAAGAAGAAGAAGAAGAGCCAGCAACTAGGAGTTTCTTTTAGTTGTTCGCACGTGAATAAACAGTGGGACTAAGAGGAGAGCTTTCGTGTGTTTCTATGTACGTTTAAGCAAGAGAAATCAACGTATTTATTACCGAGCGTAACTGTTTTGCGCCATGCGACGAGGGATGGTGAACGTGTCCAGCGTTAGAATAAGATAGTGCCGATAAACAGTGGCGCTTAGAGTTTTTTTTTGTTTTTCTTAATGTACATTGAAGAGAGATAAATCAACGTATTCATTACCAAGCGTTGCGGTTTTGCACCATGCGTGTAAGTATACCGAACACGTCCAGTGTTAGACTAAGCTATTGCCAGTGGGCAGTGGAACTAAGAAGAGGCTATTGTTTTTATGTGCGTTTAAGCAAGACAAATGAACGTATTAACAACCGAACGTAACGGTTTTTTGCCATGTGAATGAGGATACTGAACGTGCCCAGTGTTGTAATTAGCTATTGCAACATATGTTTTTTTTTTTTTTGCTAATTTGTCTTTATTCTCTTATACTGCGGCACATACTTTCATATATTTGTGCTATGACAACTTAGCTGGGGGTCGTGCTGTATGTTTTTGTTGCAAAGGAGCCTAATTCAACATTTCCAGAACAGTCCATTTCCTGCGCTGGAATTTGAAATCTCCCCTCTTATGGATACCAGAAATAAATATTTTTATGTAGAGTTTACTGTATAACATACCTGACTATACCCTAGTTTTAGAAAATGACACCTTGCTTCTTGGAAGGCTCCAGAATCCGTGCTGAGGACTCTTTCGTTATTAATATGCCATATGTCATTTTTTTAATTTCAGTGGTTCATTTCCAACATATACTTGCCTCTATAGACGACGAGATCTATACTATGTTGTATCACATTCTATCTTCCATACTTTTGTGAGTTAGTGTGAGATCGTCTCTTCACTTCATCTCTGCAGCAAACAGAAATTCCACTAAATCCTGCTTTGGGATTTATTCCGCGGGGATAATAAAAAGCAATAATTATTTTCTCGCGTGCTGAACTTAGTAGGTGTCCACGAGGAAGCCCAAATTCACCATTTTCCTCGATTAGAATGACGACAGATTTCTGTGGCAAACATTTTCCTTAAAAAGACACTCTTTCTATTTCGAGTTTCATAAGAAATAATCCAAACCCGTTTTCAAAATGAAATATATTTCAAGTTTTTCAGATGAAAATACTAATTTCGAGTTTCATAAGAAATAATCCAAACCCGTTTTCAAAATGAAATATATTCAAATTTTTTCAGATGAAAATACTGATTTCGAGTTTAATAAGAAATAATCCAAACCCGTTTTCAAAATGAAATATATTTCAAGTTTTTCAGATGAAAATACTGATTTCGAGTTTCATATGAAATAATCCAAAACGATTTTCAAAATGAAATATATTTCAAGTTTTTCAGATGAAAATACTGATTTCGGCAACAAATTCAATCACGAGAAAGCTGCATCGAGCACCTGATTAATAATAACTTGCAAGAAAAAATAATAATAATAATTTTGCAATTTTATTTCTGATAAGGTGAAAGTGACGACGAACATTTCAAGATAATATTTCTGCGCTTGAGGACGTGTACATATTTTTTTTCCTGCGTTATCTCTTGCAAACGTTGCAGGCAATCAGATTTCGTGCGTTCCTCTCTCGCTCTCCCTCTCCATTGATTGACGTGGGGAGGAGAAGAAATATCTTCACTTGCCTCCACGGACAGGCAATATTAACCCTTATGGAGCGGTCGTGCTTTTGCGTATTAATTATATATACGCATATACACACACGCATTATATATATAGATATATATATATTATATATTATAATATCTATATATATATTACATGGGTCTATGGTAATAACTTAAATATGCAGTATATAATATATATATCTATATATTATAATATAATATAGTATATATATATATAGATAATATATATACCATATATAATAGATATATATATATTATATATATATATAATATATATAATACTTATATTTATATATATATAAATATATATAATGTTAGGAAACAATCGTTTGCCGATTGTTGCCCCTTGGTGGAATTGTTGCCTACTTTGTTTATGTTTATGTTTTTTAATTGCTGGCGAGTTTGACGTCTGTTGGATGGCTGGTCAAAACTTCGTCAGTCAGGTCCTGGAGGGGAGAAACAACCAGTCAGGTTCAGAGAGGCGGTCTTGGCAGCAGAGCAGCGGAGAGTATCTGAGGACGAGTTGGTAGTTGTATCAAACCCTGTCGTGAACATCCAGTTGTCGAGGAGGACCTTCATACGGTATCGGAGGACGAGATGGTTGTTGTGTCAACTCTGTCTTGATCGTCCAGCATTCGAGGAGGATGTCCATATTGACTCCGAGGACGAGGTGGTTGCCGTATCGGCTCTGTCTTGATCGTCCGGCATTGGACTGTTGTCCTCATTGTTTGAGGAAGTGTTCCCGTTTGCTCTGTGTAACATTATGCCGCTTCAGTGTTAATTCTCATTTATTATTATGCTGCTGTTTTTACATTTATTGTAATCGTTATTTCACTGCTTTTTCCATGTGTTTGTGTATTATGCTGCCTGATTTTGTATATGTATTTATGTACTGCACTGCTTTTTCATTTATACCGTGGTCCTCTATATATATGATGTCGCTTTTATTATATTAGTTATGCTGCTTATGAAATTGTTGGTTGAATTGTACAAGAATCACTTATTGGATTATTACTGTTGCTGCCTTTAATATTTAATTCAATATGTGTGTTTATTTTGCTTATCACTGGACCTGACTCACTTGTACATGTATATTTTGTATAATAAACTAATTTTAAGGTAACTTTTTGGGTTTGTTATGCTCCTCCCTCCTTTGTTGTCACCTGTCGTTAGTCACTACAGCCCAATTGCTTTATTTTTAAGAAAACCTGTCGATCTCGAGAGTCGAGAACGTAATATTGGCGACCTTGCCAGGATTGGTTCTGTTTTGGCTGACAGGGGTGTGGCAGCATCGGGGAAGAGTATTTTGTTTGTAAAAAAAAAAAATTAATAATAATAATTTTTTTTTTTCTGTTAGGTGGGGAGGTGTTAGGAACAATCGTTTGCCGATTGTTCCCTTGGTGGATTGTTGCCTCCTTTGTTTTTGTTTTTTTAATTGCTGGCGAGTTGACGTCTGTTGGATGGCGTCAAACTTCGTCAGTCAGGTCCTGGAGGGGAGAACACCAGTCAGGTTCAGAGAGGCGGTCTTGGCAGCAGAGCAGCGGAGAGTATCTGAGGACGAGGTTGGTAGTTGTATTCAATCCCTGTTCGTGATGAACATCCAGTTTGTCGAGGAGGACCTTCATACGGTATCTGAGGACGAGATGGTTGTTGTGTCAACTCTGTCTTGATCGTCCAGCATTCGAGGAGGATGTCCATATTGACTCCGAGGACGAGGTGGTTGCCGTATCGGCTCTGTCTTGATCGTCCGGCATTGGACTGTTGTCCTCATTGTTTGAGGAAGTGTTCCCGTTTGCTCTGTGTAACATTATGCCGCTTCAGTGTTAATTCTCATTTTTATTATTTGCTGCCGTTTTTACATTTATTTGTAATCGTTTATTTTTCACTGCTTTTTCCATGTGTTTGTGTATTATGCTGCCTGATTTTGTATATGTTTATGTACTGCACTGCTTTTTTCATTTATACCGTGGTCCTCTATATATGATGTTGCTTTTATTATATTAGTTATGCTGCTTATGAAATTGTTGGTTGAATTGTACAAGAATCACTTATTTGGATTATTACTGTTGCTGCCTTAATATTTAATTCAATATGTGTGTTTATTTGCTTATCACTGGACCTGACTCACTTGTACATGTTGTATATTTGTATAATAAACTAATTTTAAGGTAACTTTTTTGGGTTTTGTTATGCTCCTCCCTCCTTTGTTTGTCACCTGTCGTTAGTCACTACAGCCCAATTGCTTATTTTAGAACCTGTTGATCTCGAGAGTCGAGAACGTAATATTGGCGACCTTGCCAGGATTGGTTCTGTTTTGGCTGACAGGGGTGTGGCAGCATCGGGAAGAGTATTTTGTTTGTAAAAAAAAAAATTAATAATAATAATTTTTTTTTTTCTGTTAGGTGGGGAGGTGTTAGGAACAATCGTTTGACGATTGTTTCCTTTGGTGGATTGTTGCCTCCTTTGTTTATGTTTTTTTAATTGCTGGCGAGTTGACGTCTGTTGGATGGCGTCAAACTTCGTCAGTCAGGTTCCAATGGAGGGAGAACAACCAGTCAGGTTCAGAGAGGCGGTCTTGGCAGCAGAGCAGCGGAGAGTATCTGAGGACGAGTTGGTAGTTGTATCACCCTGTCGTGAACATCCAGTTGTCGAGGAGGACCTTCATACGGTATCTGAGGACGAGATGGTTGTTGTGTCAACTCTGTCTTGATCGTCCAGCATTCGAGGAGGATGTCCATATTTGACTCCGAGGGACGAGGTGGTTGCCGTATCGGCTCTGTCTTGATCGTCCGGCATTGGACTGTTTGTCCTCATTGTTTGAGGAAGTGTTCCGTTTGCTCTGTGTAACATTATGCCGCTTCAGTGTTAATTCTCATTTATTATTATGCTGCCGTTTTTACATTTATTGTAATCGTTATTTCACTGCTTTTTCAATGTGTTTGTGTATTATGCTGCCTGATTTTGTATATGTATTTATGTACTGCACTGCTTTTTCATTTATACCGTGGTCCTCTATATATGATGTCGCTTTTATTATATTAGTTATGCTGCTTATGAAATTGTTGGTTGAATTGTACAAGAATCACTTATTTGGATTATTACTGTTGCTGCCTTTAATATTTAATTCAATATGTGTGTTTATTTTGCTTATCACTGGACCTGACTCACTTGTACATGTTGTATATTTTGTATAATAAACTAATTTTTAAGGTAACTTTTTTTGGGTTTGTTATGCTCCTCCCTCCTTTGTTTGTCACCTGTCGTTAGTCACTACAGCCCAATTGCTTATTTTTAAGAACCTGTCTATCTCGAGAGTCGAGAGCGTAATAATATATATATATATATATATATATATATATATATATATATATATATATATATAATATACATATACTATATATATATTATATATATATATATATATATATATATATATAATATATA
>NC_061094.1:62817580-62822580 GCF_015104395.2 Macrobrachium nipponense
ATATATATACTATATATATATGACTGGTAAGGGTGTTTCTGTTAACAACAGAATTCCATCTAATAAAAGGAGCCCATAAAAACACCAAAAATGTAGAGAGAAAAGTACTATATTTCAGAGACTGCTGTCTCTCTCTTCAGGTATATGAAGAGAAAAGTTTACAGAAAAGGTGTATTTATACCAAGAGATTCGTCCACAAGTAAGCCAATTTAGGTCACCCCGCTGATAATCTTCCTTTAATCTTCTTAAGCGTTGGTTGAATGAACACTGCGTCGACGATGTCTGATGTCCAATTCCCTGTTTTGAGATGTTTCATTACCTGCTTCTCTTTTATTAAGGCCGATTCCATCATTTGACTCTTGTACCGGCAGTTGCTGCTATAAATTACACGTGACATATTCCAGTTTATTCTATGGTTATGTTCTTTATTTATGATGATTGAAAATAGCCGAGTTCTGTTGTCCATACCTAACTGACCGTTTGTGTTGTATTAATCTCTGGGAAGTGATTTACCTGTAAATCCGAGTAAGATTGGTCACAGTCCTGGCATGGGAATCTCATATACCCCCGAGTCTTTTGGGCGATGGTCTTTTGTTGGACGTTAATCAGGGATTTGGCTAAGGTATTTGGGTAGGTAATGCAAAAGGGTTGGATTTCCCAAGGGTGTGAGTTACTCTCTTAATCGTCTCCAGGTGGGGAATTTTTATTTTATTGTTGGGTGTGTCTCTGTCTTGTCTTTAGGGGGTCGGTAGAAAATTACGTTTGCTTTTTGAATTGCTTTCTCAATTATATGGTCAGGATACTTTAAAGATGAGAGTTGCTTGCGAATTAGTTCAAATTCTTTTTCAGGAAATCTGGGAACAAATTCGTAAGGCTCTTAAGAAATAGGTTGCTAGCTAGACTTATCGTGTAATTTATAGCAGCAACTGCCGGTACAAGAGTCAAATGATGGAATCGGCCTTAATAAAAGAGAAGCAGGTATGAACATCTCAAAAGGGAATTGGACATCAGACATCGTCGACGCAGTGTTCATTCAACCAACGCTTAAGAAGATTAAAGGAAGATTATCAGCGGGGGTGACCTAAATTGGCTTACTTGTGGACGAATCTCTTGGTATAAATACCACCTTTTCTGTAAACTTTCTCATTCATATACCTGAAGAGGAGAGACAGCAGTCTCTGAAATATAGTACTTTTTCTCTCTACATTTTGGTGTTTTTTATGGCTCCTTTTATTAGATATATATATATATATATAACATATATATATATATATATATATATATATATATATATTTATATATATATATATATATATATATATTTACGTAATAGGTGACCATCAGGAAATGTCAAACTAGGTAAGACATAGTAGATCATTTGGAACATCTGTGACCTAGGTGGAAGTATAACCTTCTCAGCTCAGAGAACCCACTACGAACTGGAAGCCAAGATGAAATATTAAAAGAAAAAAAGAAAAAATACAAACAAATACCAACTCAAAAGAATATAATATTATTATAACCCACAACTGCGTGATGACATGTAAACTAAAACCCTGCAGGAATGTGTAAGGAAACCAAATCTCGTAGAAGACGAGAATAATGAAAGAGATGAGGAATAAATTCTCTCTGAAAAATGTTGTGTGGAGGAAATGCAAAGAAATAGTCCTGGAAGGTCCTGGAATATCTGTGAAGAGGATTTCCAGGGGAAAGAAAAATATGTGTGTCAGCTTGAGATGTCAGTGCAGGTGAGGAATGGTGCTTAACAGACAAAGAGAGAGAGAGAGAGAGAGAGAGAGAGAGAGAGAGAGAGAGAGAGAGAGAGAGAGAGAGAGAGAGAGAGAGTTTTAAATGCGAATGAATTTTAATTTATATAATATATATATTTATATATTTCGTTTATAAATATATTCATATCTATCTATCTATATCTATCTATCTATATATATATATAGATATATATATATATATATATATATATATAAAGGTTTTTTTTACCACGAAGGAAAAAATGAAAAAGCTAGATAGCCAAGTACTTTCCGTCCGAAAGTACTTGGCTATCTCGCTTTTTCATTTTTTTCCTTCGTGGCAAAAAAAAACCTTTATTTATACATAGCATCACGTTTTATTACTTCGTGATCAAGTTATTCATATATATATATTATATATATATATAGTATATATATATAAAATATATTTATATTTGTATATATATATATATATATATATATATATATATTTATATATATACATATATATATATATATATATATATATATATATTTATATATATATATATTATATATATATATATTGTTGCTTAGGAAATGCCAATAGTATTAAATGATAGTCCACTAAGTAGAAAGCTATTCATTCTATGTGTAAACATAACCTCCTCTTAGGGAGACACGTAATGAAAAGGCGAATGCCTGATTTGAGGAAAAAAAATTGCAGTGTCTGGTAAAAAAAAATAAAAAATGAAATAAAAAGAAAGCATTAGATAATCAGATGATAAAGTTGCTCTCAACTGCTCATCCGAAGTTAGAACTGGAAGAAGTTTTTGGAAATATGTTCTAAAAGGGACTGATTGCAAGGCCTGACGTTGCATGCAGCATGGACACCAGGAATACGAGAATTAAAATGCAGATAAATTCATGTAAGCTCTCTCAGCGCCCCGAGGGATTGACGTAGTTAGACAGAAAAGACTTGGGAGTCAGAATGCTAATCCATATAACCTTTGCTGCATTGTAAGCAAGGTGAAGAATAAAGCATATATTTCTAAAAGGCTACGAAAGGGTTTTTGAGGATGATGGTAGAGCTAAAAATCACAGAGGGTAAGGTGAATTAAATCCCGTTGGGTGTCCTTGAAGCACATTCTTTCGTAATATCAAAACGTGTGCTTGTCGACAAGTGCGCACCAGAATTGTCAATAACGATCAGAGATACAGTTCCTTACGATTTAAGTAATCCACGGAATATGTTTCTTACAAGAACATAAGTAATGGTGATTCAGTACGTGTATTAAGTTTTAGTAACCATCACTTCGACGCTTTTCATAAAATATGTGTTCTAAAACACGCCACACACATATATATGCCTCTCTCTCTCTCTCTCTCTCTCTCTCTCTCTCCTCCTCTCTGTCTCTTCCTCCCTCTCTCTCTCTATATATATAAGAATATATATATATATATATATATATATATATATATATATATATATATATGTGTGTGTGTATATATAAATATCATATATATTATCTATATACATGTATATACGTATATATATTTGTATGTCCGTATATACGAGTGTTCACAATAACGAAAAACAACGATCGACTTCGAAAAAGCGAAGCTCTAATGCAACGCGATACAGTCTTATGAAGGTAAAAGAGGAAATTCATCTCGAGTTGGACGGTTCCTTTGAAAAGAGCCGAAAGCAGGGGGCTAATGCTGTCTGGATATAATGATTAATATAGCTGTTTACGACAAGGGTTTTCCACGGCGACCTTTCCCCCTCATCAATCAAGACTAGGACGCTGTTTATCTAAGCCCATCAACGGAGATGGGACGTACATCTGGTCCCATCCAAGAAGATGGAATGTTCGTCTTAGCCCATTAAAGAAAATGGGGCGTTCATCTGATCCCATCAAAGAAGATGGGACGTTCTGGTGCCATTAAAGAAGATGGGATACTCGTCTCAGCTCATTAAAGAAAATGGGATATTCATCTGACCCCATCAAAGAAGATGGGGTGCTCGTCTAAGCCCATCAAAGAAAATGGGACGTTCATCTGATCCCATCAAAGAAGATGGGATGTTCGTCTAACTCAACTAAAAAGATGGGACGTTCATCTGGTCCCATCAAAGAAGATGGGATGTTCGTCTAAACCCAGAAAAGAAGATAGGATGTTTATCTAAGCCCATCAAAGAAGATGGGACGTTCATCTGGTCCCATCAAAGAAGATGGGACGTTCATCTGATCCCATCTAAGGAGATGGGATGTTCATCTGATCCCATCAATGAAAAAGGGATGTTCGTCTAAGCCCCTCAAAGAAGATGGGATATTCATCTGATCCCATCAAAGAAGAAGGGATGTTCGTCTAAGCCCCTCAAAGAAGATGTGATGTTCATCTGATCCCATCAAAGAAGACAGGATGTTCGTCTAAGCCCCTCAAAGAAGATGGGATGTTCATCTGATCCATCAAAGAAGACAGGATGTTCGTCTAAGCCCCTCAAAGAAGATGGGATGTTCATCTGATCCCATCAAAGAAGAAGAGATGTTTCGTCTAAGCCCCTCAAAGAAGATGGGATGTTCATCTGATCCCATCAAAGAAGAGAGGATGTTCGTCTAAGCCCTCAAAGAAGATGGGACGTTCATCTGATCCCATCAAAGAAGAAGGGATGTTCGTCTAAGCCCCTCAAAGAAGATGTGATGTTCATCTGATCCCATCAAAGAAGACAGGATGTTCGTCTAAGCCCCTCAAAGAAGATGGGATGTCATACTGATCCCATCAAAGAAGACAGGATGTTCGTCTAAGCCCCTCAAAGAAGATGGGATGTTCATCTGATCCCAAGGAAGAAGAGCGGATGTGCATCTAAGCTCACCATCATCTTTTCTTTGCGAATTTCCGTTCTCCGTCTCTACTAAGCTAAGTCAGTTGAAGGATAGAGTTCGGAGGAGGAGGAGGAGGAGGAGGAGAGAAAAAGAAGGAGGAGGAGGAGGAGGAGGAGGAGGAGGAGGAGGCGGAGGAGGAGGAGGAGGAAGTTGGGAGGTATAGGGATGTTCCTATTATCAAGACGGATTGGTTATCTGTGAGTTGATTCATATTGAGAGGCTGATATATGAGGATATGAAGCGATTCCTTCAAGGACGAGGTTGACAGGGCAATATTTTGGTTGGTCTTTAAAGAATGTTAGTGAAAAGGCTAGTAGGATGAAGGATTAATGTTCTTCTTATACAAAGGAATATATATGTGTATATATATATATGTATGTATATATAT